>NW_026038261.1:0-39110 GCF_023373825.1 Bactrocera dorsalis
TCGTGCATACTCAGCTGCTCCTGCGAGATGCTCGACTGTGTCTCCATATCGACATACAGCGCTTTCGGGAATACGTAGGATGAGTCCGTTTCCAGTGTGGCGGCGGCCACCGAGTGACTCTCCACATCTAGACTTTGTGCTGTTGGTGTTGGTCGTGCCAACGGGTAACAGCGTCGCACCGGCGAGGTGTTGCGTTCGCGTTGATTAAAATTCATCTGCACGAAGGAAGTACACGCCTCACAAATGCCACATTGACCGTCAGTGCGCTCATTGCAGTCGCCGCATTGCATGTGCTCATTGCTGCACAGGTAGCCACCGAACGGTGCGGTCTTCGGACCGATTTTGTTCACTTTGCATGTGGCACAATTCATAATTTAGCCTTTCACGTCCGAAGGAAATATGTACAACGATAAAAATTCACAAGCTCTCTGTTATGGCTCGGTGCAATGAAATTCTCTCTTCTTGCACTAATAATATTTATTTCTAATAATAATTATGTATAAAATAAAAGGCGACCAAATTTTATAAAAACGCGTAAAATTTTGTGTGCCAAATTAGAAAAAAATATGTATGTGATTGATAGACAAATTTTGAACTTAAATGAAAAAGTGTCGTGATTCTGTCGCCGTTGTGGAGAAACAAAGGCAAGGCGGCGTGAAATAGAAAAATAACGGCAAAGCAATTATTCGAATACTTAAGTATTTTGGAATAAATAGTTTGCTATAAAATTTAGACTTCTCGTAAATTGTTTCCTAACTTAAAAGCGGATGTACCGACGTCTTATATTGTACAGACTTTGAACCTTAAAAGAAACAAATCTTGAAAAAAAGATAATTTGATATTCCCAACAGTGGATGAGATAGAGATATTTTCCCAAGAACTGCAACAACTACCCATCGATTTTTTTATCCACTTAAACAAAAATATTTAAAAGAGACTTCTTTAAAAACCAGCTCACCTAGATTATAATACATTTTATAAGAACCATTTTTATAAACCATCAATGTTTCGAGATTTAAATCATGCCAATCTCCCAAAACACAATTATTAAATAATGCTAGTGCTCTGGAACATAAGTATGTCATTCCAACGACCACAGCCCACAACTACTTTGGAATAATATCGAACTGAAATTACCAGGTAGATTTTCCATACATAGACTTGTAAACAGTCAGCGAATTAAGAAACAGCGGTTACGCTGGCTAGGTCATGTCGACCAAATGGATGAAAATACTCCAACTCTGGTAGTATCCGACGCAGTACCCATCGGGGAAGCAGGATAAGAAGAAGACCTCCACTCCGTTGGAAAAACCAGGTGGAATAAGACCTGCCTACACTTGGAATCTCCAATTGGCGCCACACAGAGAATAGGAAGAACGACTGGCGCGCTTTTGTAAGCTCGGCTATAACCGCGTAACCGCTGTCTACACCAATTAAGAAGAAGAAGAAGATGTACCAATAGATTTTCAACGAAGTCTTCGGTGCCAACAATTTTTAATCTACCGAGTCCTCTAAATTCTTTGATCTTAGGCTCACAGTATCGAAAAAAGAATATGTTAATATGAATGGTATAGTAATGTCTTCTTATTTGTATCCTCTATGCGTTTGCTGACATCGCTGTCACATCGTGACGGCTTGCCACCTGGGCTAGTTCCTAGAACTAGACGATGCTCTCCAATGGCTGTACTAGTATGATTGCTCAAGCAATTGATGTCGCACGAACGTGGCTGCATATACGCTAGGTTTCGGACCACAAGAGCATTGCTGGAAACACAAAGATTTACGAGAATTTCAAAAGTGCCATCCGCTGGGCTACCAACCGGCACAGGAAATACGAAAGTCGGTAAAAACGATAAATAAGGCATTTCCGAAAAGGCTGACAAACGAATGACAAACGATCGCCATGGGCAAGGGTACAGAAGGAAACACGCATGTTTTTACACACACAGTCTCGAAAAGACTGTAGGTCGGTTCTTGGCTTAGCCACAGGTCAACTTACTGGCATTACATGGTATAAATATGAGCATTATTAACGAAGACACATGTAGAAAGCGCAGAGAAGTAGACATGAGAGAAACGCTGAAGCATCCCCTCTTCTGCTGTCTTATCTAGAACTCGCCTTAGATATCGCCAAGCTTCCTAGTTCAAGGGACTAGACGAAGTATGAGAATTAGATATAAAGTCTCTATCAAACTTCGCAGCGTTGATGTCCTATATGAAACTTCAGCTCTTATTAAACTGAATCTCCATCTGACATAAAAAGAGTCTATATATGACGTTACAGCCAGTCAGTATAACCTAACTTAAACTCCGGAAAATATTATTCCAATCACCACTAACTGACAAGACACATCCAATGCAAATTGGAACAGAAGGTCAGGCCTCTACACAAGCCATCCTGCCGTAAAAACACACTTGATGCTTTCGCTTTAACCTTTCTAGGTTAAGCTATAAAGACGAATAGTTCAACGAACTAAGCTTCATAAATAACATAAAAAATATGATTTTTGAGAACTACAAAAAAGCTATCCTATTTTTTTTTTTTTTAATTTTGAGGCTATCATATTTAAAAAATGCACGAATACATCAATCACTAAAGGAATTAGTGCTTGAGATTCAACTATTAACAGTCAGAGATCTTACTAACATCGTTGGCCTATGAGAAGAATCATTAAATTTTTTCGGAAATCAGCGTCGCGTTAACGTCTGTGAACAATGATTTCCGACTAGCAGAATGTCATGAAATGTATTATTATTGGGAACGAACCTTAAATCTATGCTTACGACCCGGGAACAGACGATCAATCGGACGAATATGGCGGTAAAGGTAAGCCGAAATCGAAAACCACGTCAAAGCGGGCCAAAAATCAAGATTATGTTCATAATTTTCTTCGATAATCGAGGTGTGGTGCACTCAGAATTCCTTTTGACCGGCCTAGCTATCAACAAGGAATACTATTGGAGTGTTATGCGTCGTTTGCGCGAAGCTATTCGTAAAAAGATACCGAAATTATGTGCCGACAACTATTGGTTTTTGCACCACGATAATGCACCGTCACATACTGCATTTACTCTTCGTGAGTATTTCGTGAAATTTTCAACCAATATCGCGTCGCAACTAACGTATTCGTCTGATTTAGCTCCGTGTGACTTCTGGCTATTCAGCAAACTCAAACAACCTCTCCGGGGACTCTGTTTTGAGTCAATTGAAGTCATTATACTAAATCGCTATGCGCATTGAAGGCTTTTCCAGATTGATTGATTGTTAACCGTTTCAAAGATAGGAAAAACCATTGCCACAAGTATTTAGGGCCCAAGGCAAATGACTTTGAGGGAGACGATATAGTCTTACTATTTTTTCCTTATATTATAATAGTGCTGAGATCACTTGTCTCCGGGTAACAACTCAAGCACAAACCTGAAAAATGTATTTTGGAGAAAAAGCTTTAAGCTTAAGCTAATTGAACTGAACGACCAGTCTTTAGAAGGCAGTAACTCAAAAATTTTTTTAGATAAAGGCATAACATATCAAATGAAGAAAACCCCGTTTGTTTTACACTCACACTAGTTGTGCGCCTTAAAAGTGTTTGGACGTTGTCTGACACTACTGAGAGGAATTGTCCCACAGAGTTTCAACTCATTCCCAAACGAATGTTGGCCACCAAAATCATGCGGCACTTGCAAGCACTTCTGAATTTATAACAACTTTAAGTGAAAAATTTATACGAAAAAAAACTATTAACCAAAAATTATGAATGCAAAATCATTTGTATAAACATTCGTGTAATAAAAGTTTCACACGTTATAGTTCCAATACATACCACGCAAATAGACAAAGAAAAAACAATTTATGTGCACAATAATGGAAAATAAAATCGATTCTTGAGTATCCAATTGTGACCTTGAACCACAATGCTATTTCGCTAAGGTGAGATGATTTTAGTTTTATTGTTCGCTTTATTACCGCAATCAAAGTCAAAACTATTGAAAATGCGTCTATTGTTGTTGTTGCTTTTGTTTTGTTTTTGGTTTTGCTAGCTAAAAATAAATTCACATTCGCCAAATGCGAGCGCATAGTAAAATGTGCAAAATGGCAAATTGCTCTGTAAACCCTTTCAATTACCAACAAATTAACGGTAATCACTTGAAACTGTCAGAAAGTGCGGCAAATAAGTACCGTAAAGAGATTCACTGAAGACCTTAGCCACTACTCAGGTGTTTGGCGGCGCGCACGAATGCGCGACGGTCTTGTGGTTTGACCAACACATAAATATATGTATGTATATGTGCTTGCGCACGCCGCCAACGCCACATTTCGCTTTAGCAGCATCACGTTTCAGCGCGTCTGATGCTTGCGCTCGCGCTTGCGTGCATACCTTCAATTAGGCATTACCACTCGCTGCTCCGAAAGCCATGACAAATTAATCGTTTTCATTGATATTTCATTTATTGGCATTAAAGTAATGAGTCAGCGTTACTAAACACCAATACATTGAAACGCACACACACACGTTCATATGTTATTATTAGGTATCTATGCGGCCTGCTTTGCTTCACACACCGATCGTATCTAAACAAGTGAACAACAGCTGATCCCTGAAGCTGTTGAGTGTGATTAATATGGCAGATGAAATTTTGTTTCAACCGCTTATCAGTTCGCAAATCAAACGAGACGCTTATGTGTGAAAATTTAGCCAATCACTTGATTACGCTCATCTGGCTAGAGGCGAAGATTTTGCAGTTGCCGACTTATTGTCTTGCTGACGGTGTTTTGCTTTTTTGAATGCATGCGCTTATTGGTGATTAAGATGTTCGTAAATATTTGTATTTATGAATATTACATGTTCGAATTAATGCTTTCACTAAATGCGACTTCAAAAAACTCATCACTCTAAGCCCTGATTTACTGAAGACTTTAGTATTTAAGAAGAAAGAGCTAAGTTCACTTAATGAATTTAAGTAAAGAGCCAGAGATATTTTGAATTATTTGATGAGTTAGAGTCAGGTGGCATAAGCTTAAGGCTTTTTGATGTCTCCCGAATATATCTTATAAAACTAATACTTTTTTGGATGATATTTAAATGATTATTATATTTTATTTAAGTGCGTTTTTTGTTGAGACTAATATCGTCTTTAAGTAACTTAACAAGGTTCATTGCCTGTCTTATGTATTATAAAAAACCTCCAGATCATAAGAAAACATAAAATTTATTGTTGGTTAGAGTCGCTATAAATATCTATAAAAATCTATATATTAAAATCATAATAATTTTGAAAATGTTCACTTATTCCATTTATACTTATGACTGTTGGATTACTTTTAAGACTATTAATTGTACCCTTGGCATTTCAAGCTGAAGAAATACCAATGAATACAAGTATGGTAGATGCCTTTGGCAGAAAAATTACTCATACGCCCCTGTATAACATTAGAAGCATACTCAAATATATTAAGCATTCATGAAAATTGGATGAAGTAAAAATTTAATTAGCTTGCTGAAATCTAAATCTTATCTCAAGATGAAGAATTATTTATTAATGAATAAAAGCCGTTGAGATAATACAATCATTAATCTCTTATTTAAAAAAACCAACACAAGCATTAAATAAAGCCGCAAGAATAATTAATTTTAGCCAACGAATACATGGATACAAAGACAATTTTTGGGATTTTAAAAACAAAAGAACTACTATAGTAAACATGAAGGGTATATTTATACATAGTTTTTTAAAAATACACGGTAAAATTTTTGAAGAAAAAAATTTAATATTTTTCGCGGGTCAAAAATTACTGCATTTCTAATAAAGTTGAAGTTTACCCAAAGTTGTGGTATTTTTTAGCAGCTCATTGTATGAAGAAATATATACAGAACATGCAGAAAAAAGTTGATAGTTGTGTAAAATATCATATCTCTTAAATTATCTTTATTTTTTTTTTGTTAAGTATAACAAAATTATGATAATTTATTTATTTTGCTACTTAAGCCTATGAACATTACAGACTAATAGAAAATGAAAATTTAAATTAGAATTCTAAAACAATTAAATTCCAATTATAGAAATAGATAACTGAAACTAAAAAACAGAAATAAGGTTAAGTGTTAATGAAGAAATTCCTATGTGAGAAAAATCAAGAAGAATTTTATCGAGTTAAACTCACGCATAGCACGCTTGAGATGAGACAACACTGAGGAGTATTATAATAAATTTTTCATAATAAATAGGGACAGTCAATACCTACATTAATTACATTGAAAATAAATATCAAAGCAGAGAGCGGACCGTCGATTTTCCAGTGATTTAAGTTGTAAAAGCAATAAACGAGATGTATACATTGGTATTGGGTCAACAAACTTTAAGGAGCGGAGGACAAATTTAAGAAAAATCTTTTGAATGCATTCAATGAATGAAATGAACACTGCATACTCCAAGATAGACCGAATAAAAGATATATACAATAATTGTAACCTATGTATGTGGGTCGGAAAAATTGGAAGCATTTCGACAGTGATATAGTGGATGTGATTAATGAAAGAAAGATCTTTAATTTCAGTTACGCATTTTAGGACGTAATTTGAAATATTGTAATTTGAAGATTAGATGCTAGGACCCCTCCCATACAAGATTTGAGAACATTTACCTAGATTCAGAAAATGCTTCGATTTCAAGCAGCAGTCATATAAACTATCAAAATCACATTAAAGTTTGAATACATCTTCGGAGTTTTTGATTATTGCGAAAAATTTTAAGTCATCTGCATATAGCAAAAGAGCAGCAACAGGAAATGTCATTGATAAGAAGCACAAAGAGAAGTTGATCCAAAACGTTTCCTTGTGGCACACCTAATTCCCATTTAATGCTTCCCTAAATTATATTAGCCTATTTTACTTACCATAATAATTATGTTAAGGCGTTTATATAATTTCCCTAGGCCTTATACGTACCGCCAAAATTGTGAGATATACTTATATTAATAAAATTAACATCAAATCTTAGTTTAGCTCTTATACCATCGGATCAAATTTGAACTTGTCTATTTTGTATATTTAAACACCGCGCTTAAGCGTTTCTGAATTGGAACCATTTTTTTATGTTTTGATCCTCATAAGTTAATTAGTGTGTGTTTGGCAGGTGTTTGGTTATAAAATATTTTGGGGAGTCTATATTATCATGAACACAAGAATTTTAGTGGCATAAAACATTTAGCGGGGGTCATGAAGTCATTAAAAAAATATAAGAGTCGTCAATCCACCCCTGTCAATGACGAAAACATCGAAAAAGTTGAAGAAATAGTGTTTGAAAATCGTCGTGTTGACATCAGAGCGATAGCAGAGAATCTCAACATATTTATCAACACATTTTTGGTTAATGTTTTGGGTATTAAGCTAGACTCATATCAAAAAATGTGTTTCTTTTACAAAAATGACGTCGAGCAGAGGTCATTAAAGAGATGATTGACTACGAATCCTATATTCATCAAACGCATCTAGCGAATAGCGCTCGAAAAATGATCCGAAAGTAAAGAAAATTTTCTTAAAAAAACTGAAAACATACCCGCAAGGGCTGACAAAACTGCATGGAAAATTGGATTAAGCGTGGACATGCTTCTATTGGCTAAATAGCCTCCTTATTTTGAAAACTATTATAAAAATATAAATTATAATTTTTGCAAAATTTTGTAGTCATTTTTGTCAATCCAGGCAAATTTTTATATAATCCTCTTTTTTCTTTTCTATTGCCGAATATATTAGTAAATATTTTAGTGACATTAAGCGAGCATATTTTCATAAAAATAGTAGCGTTTGGTATAAAAATGGATAAAATCAGTTCATATGCTCCCCTAACATTGTAATATATATCCAAAAAATGATTTTCGTCCGTCTAGTTAACTGTTATATGTTCAGAAATTCTCTCGATAATGAATATCACATTCATTGCTTGTATTTTATATAATTTTACTGATACCCGAAAATACTTCTACGCCTTTAATTTTTACAAATTCGCACACGAACTTAAAACTTCCTTTATTTTTTCTGCAATTATTCAAAAATATTGCTGCTTTTTATCATCATTAAGTTGTCCAAGGCAGTTTAAAATAAATGTAACAGTTTCTATTGAGTTAATTTGATACATATTGTTATATATAAACCCAATTTGGACACAAACCTACTAACCTTAATAAATATTTGTATGTTTTTGTGTACATATTCGAGTGAATACAGCCAACTTCTGGTTTTAAGCCAGCATCTTCTCATTATTATACCCAATTATGTACATATGTATATATTACGGTATACATATATATATACACCTGTATGTACCAATGTATACATAATTACGATTCTGCAAAAATTTATCTTCATGAATGTTCGTATGTACCGTTCAAATACTTCCGAAAGTGTTCATCAGGCAATAACGAGTGGAGATCATCTTGAAACCAAACCAAATGTGCAGCCAGCAGAGTACACTGAACTCTTATAAATGGCAAAAAAATATAAAAAAATTAAAAATATAAAAATAAAAAAAATAAAATAATAAAAAAATCAGTCATGAGACCCACTCAATCTCGCTATATGCGCATGCGTCTACGCTTCTTCGTAATATTTCAAATATTAATGTGTAACTACTCAAGGTCTACTTGTTTCCAACGCGTGAATATAAAAAGCAAGTGCTCGTTAGTGAATTGCAATCACAATCGAATCGGCAATTTAGCAGCGCGCTTCGCCAAAACAGCACCGCAACAAACGCACACAAGCACGCACGCACTCACGCACTCATAGACGCACGCACAGACTCAGCAACGCACTTTACACCAAAAAAAGCAGCGCAGAGGCAATAATAACAAGAAACAGCGAAAACATGGTTAGTATTTCAATTGACACACAAATATGTACCGTTATTAAGAAAATACCGTTTCTAATTTATCAACGCACATTTGGAATTCCTCACAGCGTTTTCTCACTTTGACGCTTGTCGCATGTGCCACTTTAGGCGCTGTCAGCGCAGATGTCTCACACTTGGCCAAACACTATATACCGCCAAGAATGATGATGCCACCTGTTGTGGGCGGCAGTGCAGCGCACATGAGCCCGAGTAACGGTATGCGCTTAACTCACCGCGGGGAGCACACTGTGACCACGATTGAGAAGCAGGAATTGCGCGAGTTGCCAACACAAACGGAATATCTGCGACCGGGACAGGTGCCTTATGGCATCGGTGGCAACATGGAAAACCACCATGGACCAAGTGACATGCGCGCAGCTGAACATGGTGTCGAGAAACCGCTGGCGATGATGATGCCAAGAGAATTGTTATCACCACCACCGGCGCCAACAGCAACCGAACCAATCAAACAAGAACAGATGACAACTGTTGCACCTAGTAAACAGTATTTGGCGCCTGTGATGAGCGAAATGAGCGAGGGACAGATGAGGCAGCATAGTGACATGCCTTCGAGGCAGTACTTGGCACCAGAGCGTAGCGAAATGGCCGAGGGACAGATGAGGCAGCAGCCTTCGAGGCAGTACTTGGCACCAGCGAGGAGCGAAATGAACGAGGAACAGATGAGACATCATGATGATATGCCATCAAAGCAGTACTTGGCACCACCTATGATGGAAATGCAACAACAAAGGCAAGTAAGCGCGGCAAGTATGCCCAGCAGACAGTATTTGGCGCCAATGGTGAAAGATCAAAAGCAAGAGCAGACAGAGCAACAACCTCAACAGCAACAGCCACAACCCCAGCAACAGCAACAAGCTCAGCAACAGCAACAACCGCAAGAACAGCAGCAACAACCAACACCAGCAGCACCATCGCGCCAATATCTAACACCAATGCTGATGCAAATGCGAGACCAAATGCATGAAATGCCTGCAATGAGTGCACCAAGCAGACAATACTTGGCGCCAGCACCCACAATGTCAGCCAGCAACGAACAACATTTGCAGCAGCAATCAGCGCCAGCACCA
Source organism: Bactrocera dorsalis (assembly GCF_023373825.1). Classification (NCBI taxonomy): domain Eukaryota; kingdom Metazoa; phylum Arthropoda; class Insecta; order Diptera; family Tephritidae; genus Bactrocera; species Bactrocera dorsalis. The sequence goes on from NW_026038261.1 coordinate 9,972, forward strand.
CAGTACTTGCCACCACAGCAGCAGATGCACGAAATGCCCGTCAATCAATATTTAGCGCCACATTCCAGCGACAGCCATGCCATGACAATGCAACAGCTGGTGCAACAAAAACAGATGGCACCTGAAGCAACACAAGCACCAGCCACCCACTACTTGCCACCCGCAATGCAAATGCAACGCGAGTTAGTCGCACCGCCAATGGCGCCGGTAGCATCACCAATGCAGCCATCGCGTGAATATCTCAGTCCCTTCGGCGAAGCTGAAAACGTTGCTGAAGCCGCGCAAGAAGTCGCCGAAATGTTCGATGACCAGTCGGCACAACAACCGATGCCACCAGCAGCAGAAGGCGAGGAAGAGCCCGCTAACTACTACCTACCGCCACAGTCCGTGGACGCGCAGTCAATCAACTATCAGCAATACGGGGCGCCATCACAGTCGGAACCCTTGACACCTGTGGATTTTGTGCGTCAACATCAACAGTTGATGACGCAGTACAATGGTGTACCCGACGCGCCAGTATCTTTCGCTCAATTTCAATCGATAAACAGCGCGGAACCCACTTTACAAACGGTGGCTGAGCCTACACCGGCACATTACTTAGCCGATGATGGTTATCATTATCGCGATGGCGGCAACAGTAATGTACTCAGCAACGGTAATGACGATGCACGCCGCTTTCGTGTGAGACACTGAGTGTAAAGTTGTTGTGTCTCTGTAACATTTGTTACTAATTTGTTATATGTTTTTATTGTTTTTGTTGTTTTAGTTTAGTTTTCGAATAAAGTGCAATTAAAATTTATAACTGTCGGAAGTTTTTATTTGTACTGAATTTTAGACTGTATACTCTTGAGGGTCTGTGACCATAATTTCTTGAGATCACTTAAAAGAAAAGGGATTTATCTTTCTTCACCTAAATTTTTGGAATTCGGAAAAATGATATAATGTTAAAAGTCACAGTATTCCATTACTCCGTATTCCAGTATTCCAAATGTGCTCCGGAAATCGTGCAAATTTATTACCAAAATAATGATTCGGTTCACACGACGCATCGTATATTCGGTCGGCATAATTCGAGCAACCATCGATCGGTTTCGCACCACGTTTACTCTAGTGGATATTGCTGATAATTACCCTATATTATCAAAAGTGTGCTGAATAAAGTACAAAAACGTCAGTTCTTTACAATGAAAAGCTTACCATTCACTCTTATTCTTTTTTCTGAAATGATGATCTCCCCCCGCAAAACTAATACGCCTGCGTAAACTGTCGTCGCTCCGTCAGGATCAGGAAGAACCTCCCCGAGACGCTCGATACTTAACGAGGTTTCAAACAAGCCGACAACCTATCGTGCGACTTCTTCAATCTACTTCCGGAAAAATTAATTCGATCTACAGAGCTTAATCGAACAGGTACAAACTTCTACATGAGTGTTCAACTGCTGGCATAAGTCGATGACATCGATATCATTGGCCATGACAACCGCGGTGGACAAAGAAGCGAAGCAAATGGCTCTGGTAGTGAACGAGGACAAGACGAAATATTTCCTATTTACAAAGAAACAGTCGTCGCCCTCGCGACTTGCCTCCCACGTCAATTTTGACAGTCATAACGTTGAAGTCATAGATAATTTCGCCTATCTTGGAACCAGCATCAACACCAATAATTACGTCAATCTCGAAATCTAACGCAGAATAACTCTTGCCAACAGATTTCGGACTGAGTAGGCAATTTTGAAGTAGAGGACTTTACCTTGCCTCGACGAACAAAGACCAAAGTCTATAAGTCAGTCATCATCCCCGTCCTGATATATGATGTAAAGGCATGGAATATGACAAGACCTGAAAAGTCGACTTTACGAGTTTTGGAGAGAAAAGTTCTGCGTAGATTTATGGTCCTTTGCGCATTGACCACGGCGAATACCACATTCAATGGAACGATGAGCTGGACAAGATATACGGCGACATTGACATAGTCCAGCGAATTTAGAGACAGCGGCTGCGCTGGCTAGTTCATGTCGTCCGTATGGATGAGAACCATCCAGCTCTGAAAGTAGTCGACGCAGTACCCGCTAGGATAAGCAGAGGCAAAGGAAGACCTCTACTCCGTTGGAACGACCAGGTGGAGAAAAATCCGGCTACACTTGGAATCTCCAATTGGTGCCAAACAGCGGAAAGGAAGAACGACTGGCAGCCTGTTGTAAACTCGGCTATAACCGCGTAAGCGATGTCTTCACCATTAAAGAAGAAGGAGAAGATAACTAAAAAACTCAGCCAGATATCCAGTTTAAAAATAACATCTTACAAATATTTTACATTAGATTCTATAGTGTTTACCAAATCTATTTATTTATTTATAGTTCACAACAAATATAATTACGATAGATAATTTGATAGCCGAAACACTTAATAAATTTTACATAGTTAAAAAATGCGTTCATTTTGCCAATTTAATTATTTTCAACCTGCTCCTCCTCTCCCTCTTCCTCCAGCGAGGCACCCTCGCGCAGCATTTCCACTTTGTGCAGAGTGAAGCTTACATTGTAGTAGGGCACATTGAGAGTCACGACAATACAGTAGAGCAGAACCTGCAAATGTTTCGTACGCAACAGATACGAAGCGCCTTGTCCTTTCGGGAACAACGGATGATCCTTGCTCTGACAATCGAACATAAAGAAACCGCCATCAAAGCCCATAGTGCGACCGATAGCCAAAGAGTGTTTGTAGCACTGCAATACACCGAATTGGAAGTGAGTGAAGAAATACATTAGCGCATCGGCCAAGTTCATTGTGGTGCGTGTGCCCGGATTGTAGAGTTTGCCGAAGGCAACATGCTCTAAATGTACTACAAATTTGATATTCTCCAGAGTACAATCCAAATTCAAGTCCTCTAGTGAGAATTCATAATCCGATAGTTTGATGTTCTCCAAGCTCTCGCGATGATAACGATCGCCATTGATCACAATCGTGTCGAGCAAGTGTGGACTCCAATCTGTCAAACGATAAACCTTGGCAGCGCAGCAAGCCATCACATTACATGCCAAATATTGTTTGCCACGCGAGGCGCTACCAAATACTGGCGCTTCGGGATGTAAATTACCCCATAGCGACCACAAACGTCCATCGATCTCGATATCGAAACGCTTGAGCTTGGTGACGGGCAAATTGCGATAGCGACCCGCAGTATTGCGACGATTCATGCGACTCCATACCGGCAAACAATTCTCCAAATCCAACCAAGCCATAGTCTCGGGATGTGCACACATAACCGCCTCGTCTTCGCCATGCTGCGTCGTCTTGCATTCGATCGGCACCGACAAATCGGTGAGCAATTGTAGTATGCGCGTCTTGGGTCCCGCCTTTCTGTACGAGATCACATCGATCACATGCAGTGCATACTCACCGGCCATTTGCCATGATGCATTCGCAGCACGTTTATCCACATACTTTAGTAGTGACTCGATATCGGCGAAGAGTACCCACGAAGCAGTGTTACGTTCACCATAACGCTTCACACCCTTCTTACATTTACCCTTGCGTGGTCCCTGCTTTTCAACATAATCGCCATCATCATCTTCTTCCTCCTCTTCTTCGCCGCCCTCTGATTTCTCCATAGATGGATAGGGATCGAAAAGGTGATAATACTCATCGTGGAAGATAGCGAATGTCGTATTCGACACTTGGAGCAACATATACTTGCGTGTTTGCATCGATTTGGCAATCTTACGTGATACATTAGCGCCCGCCATGCCGGCTGGTTCGTGTGTTTTAACCCAGACATCGAATTTGTAATCGTCCACCGTGACATTCTTGATAAATCGTTCGAACGCCGAAGTCATATTCGTCACACGACTAGCAATCGTTTTGCCGCTCTCGATCACACGATCCACACGTTGTGCAGACCACTGATTGAGCGGACGCAATATTGTGTATAACACCGCCAATGTGCTGGCAAAGAAACACGGCTTGATTTTATCGACCAAAGCCTCGGAACGTCCTTCCAGCGCGGTGGTACCCTGTATTTTGAAGTTACAGTCCTTCTCGCGCATACGATAGCCGTAGAGGATTTTATGTGGCTTGAAACTGGTATCGAGTTCACGTTGTAAGCGTTTGCCTGGCTTATGCTTCAACTCCACTTCTTCCTCTTCATACTCTTCCATCTCCTCCATTTCATCCTCATCGAACTCCTCTTCTAAGTCGGTAGGTTCGGCTGAACGACTCATATTGACTTTCTTTTTACCTATTTTATGCAGAAGACCCAGAAAAACAATAAATTAAACAATTGCACAATACAATTTTGTCCAACAAAAAGATTTAGAATTTCGAAACGAATATATTGGAAACAAAAAACAAACTAAGCAAATTTTGACTAAAAATGTCTCCAAAACTTTTCAACGCATTCTGTAACGAGTAGTAGATACAGTAGATTTGTGACGAAGAAGTTATGTACAGAGTTTCTAGCATAAATCTTTAATAAGACCTAACAGAAAGAAGTAAAACCCTAATATATGTTACTTGGACATTTCAGCCCATTCCCAAAATAAAATTGATACCTCGAACTATTATTTGAAAATCACAAATTACGAAACTGAATAATCGACTTTGGTAAAAAATTAGAAATTATGTCATACCATCCTTTTAACACCTACCTTTTCCTTTGGTCCGTTTCTGGGCACGCGCGGCTATCTTCTCCTCCTTCTCCTCCAAGAAGCGCTGTATACGTTCATTCTCCTTACGAAGCTCACGATCGAGGAAACGTATCTTATCCATACGCAAACGATCCAATTTCTGCTTACGATCGCTCTCAGCCGCATACACAGACTCCTCAACTTCTGGTGGCCATTGCCGATAACGCTCAGGCGGCACATTTGTCATGTCCAAAACCCTTATAGCGACCGCAACATAATTGGTGATCTCACAACCTTGCGGATTGCAACCGAACTCTATGCGTCGTATAAGCGAATCCAATTCAACGAAACGTAGCAGACAACCCGGACCAGAGCCGAACTTACGATAACCGACAGGTGTGCATGGAAAACCGATAAACATATAGAGGAAGTTATAGCGTTTTACAATCAGACATGAGAACATCTGACAAATGACAATCAAGCGATTATAGGTTATCAAACTCTCGAGCAGCATTTGACGCAACGTGCGCGTCATGGAACTTTGTATGACACGCTCTAAATGTAGCAGGTAAATATTCTTGCCAATATTTATTTTCGGCATACTCTTCGAAAGGAATGCGCTCAAAGTCGCCTCATAGTTGGAGAACTCTTCGCCGAAACTATTGGATGACTCCACTGCAAAATCGACCAACTCTTTATTCCATGTGGAGATATTGTACTTCGAACTCAGTGCCGTGGCCACCAAAGTGGAGAGCAGACCATTTAATTTGCTCACTTCGGTCTCCTCTTGCGGTATATACGATTGACCCATCACAACCCACGAGCCGTCGGGCAACAGCTCGAAGTTTGTACGTATCTCCAACTCCTCCTCCAGTGTCAGTGGACGTGGTGGTGGTGAAGGTTGTTTCTGGAACTCGGCATAGACATTGTCATAATCTTCGCCATGCAATAACTTATAGCGTAAGCCCTGTAAATATTCTTTATCTGAACGTAACAGCACCTTATCGGCTTGTTTGTATAATTGCAAGCGACTCGGTGTGGGTTCAATCATATTTTCAATAATCTCGCATATAAGTTCATCCAATAAAGTGTTAACAACGTCAGCATCCTCAAACTCGGGTATACGATCCTCATCCGGTATCGTTTCGATACTGTACGCACGTCCAAGCTTCTTCTTGCCTTTGCCCTTCTTAGATTGGCGTTTCTCAAGATCTTTGGTGGCAAGCTTAGGATAGGTAATTTGTAAGCGTGGATATTTATTTTTCATATTCGCCGCCGACAACATCGGACGTATACAACCGATACTTATGCCGTGCACGAAAAATTTACCACCGCGTCGCATTTTAAGCGCTTTCTGATAGAGTATTCTGCAAAACGATTCGAAATTCGAGTGCATTTGTAGACAGGCCACACCTTTGGTGAGATAATCTTCCGGGTCCAACACTTGTCCAGCTTTGCCACGCCGAAATGGATCAAACAAATAGTAGTACTCCATATCGCGCCATATCGCTATGACGGAATTATCGATTTGCAAGAGCGCCGCGTCGTAATTACTCGCAAAGAGATCGCGCACAACCGATGTCAATTGTGATTCGAGATATGACTTGCAATTCGTCACATGACCGGTATAAAGAAAGGGATGTTTTTTCATTGTTGCACGAAATGCGCCAAGCATAATCACATCCGGTATATCCACAATATTCATATGTTGTTTCTTCTTCAGTTTCAAGCGTTTCAAGAAGGTCTTATAAAAGGCTTGACCGAATTTGATCAGCTCATCAATGATTTCCATACGCCACGTTGACGCGCGCTCAATATTGGAATATAATAGCGCCAAGAGCGAAATGACTATTGAGCCATTCTGTTCGTTACCCGTTATCGGCTGTTGGATACCATTATTAGCCGCCGGTATGATCGCATATGTACCATTCACCACCGCCCAAAGACGATGTGTGCGCTTCGGGAACGGTTTACCGGCTATGGGGCTGCTTATTTTACCGAAATTTTTTATGGAAATCTCATATAAACTCATCTCACTTTTCACATCGGCTTTGCTGAAGCTAATTATCAAATGCACCAAGTGTTCCACGAAAGTGACGGACATTAGTGAGCAACTGCCATTGGTGAAGTCACGCTGACACAATTCATCGCGTCCGTAGGGATCGAAAATGTAGAATGTGTTGGTGCAACGTTTCCATATCAACATGTATATACCCTTAGCGACTAACACAGCGGCATTGTATTTCAAGAAATACAACGAAAGTACTTTGTATATGTTCGGCTCGGAGTCGATAGGCCCAGTGAAGTGGAGCTTAAACCCAATTTCCGCTTGTTTCTCCACAATTTGTGGTATTATGTCGAAATCATTATCTTCAGATTTGTAATTGAGATTAGTGCTTTTCTTTAAAAGTTTCTCGCCGGTCGTTAATATGCCATCCAAGGTCTCGGAAGTCCAAAAGTCAGGATTAAAACGAAAACTTTCGACATAAGCGGCAAACATACAAGCTATCTCTTTCGGACGATTGAAGTAACTGAGGAAGATGAATAAAATAAATATAAAACTTATAATAACCACGCACAAAGCTCTCTGGTTCTACGAAAAGTTCGAGAACACCAACTAAAAATTATTCACGTACCTAAATTTTGGTTTCGGCTTGTCATCTGGTTGTATTGCTAAGGTTCCAAATACGATTTCAGCGGTGAAAGTTTTGTCCAAGTCATTGGGTATTTTAAATGTGGTCAGCTCTAGATGTCTGCAATCTACGATTTTTATTTATAGCTATACTGAGTTGAACTCATTCTCTGGTGTTTCTTTGGTGATGACATTTACTTACCGAACTTCGGCACTGAAGCATCGAGAAAAGCGCGATCTAAATTACTTTCATGTTGCTGTAGACCAATATTCCATGTCCATAAATCGTTTGGGTCACGTCCTTGTATCAAGTCAACTCTATCCAGATTTTGTTCATCGAATTTTTGTTGTAAAATGCGTGGATTATAGTTGCTATATGGTATGTCATCTTCATCCAATGGCGGGAGTGGTCGCTCAGTTTGATTATGAAACATACCACTCTTTGGACGTTTCAATTCAAGCTGAGGAAAGAAAGTTTAAGGTTAAAATTTGAAAAAATAAAGAATGGCGAGCTATATTTTTATTATTGAAGATAGATACTAGTCCAACAGAAAAGAAAGCATAAATGCTAAAATCTCGTTCATATGAAAAAAAGGAAATCATGTCAAATAGAGGAGTATGGACAAATGTACGGCCCAGACTGGAATATAAAGGTTCATTGCTCTTTCCAAGGCCCACATTGCCGCAATATTAGACGCCCTAACTGGACAGTGTCTCATTAGCTCTCGCGCGGTGAGCTGAAAGATGTTAGAGGACGCAACTTATCAAAGTTGCAATGAGGAAGATGAGGTGGAAACATCTAGACACTGGCATATATCAGTTTTGGGTTGAAGGATCTGGGTATTTTTTTTTTGCAGGCTCTAAGCGTTTTTCGATATGCAACACTCCTTTTGATCCATACATAAAGAAACTAGACCCAAAAATCAGACATAAAATCAATGCAAATACAAGTCGGTACTCCGCCCTCGAAATGATGTAAGAATGTAAGCTATTTTAGATACTCAATTGTTTAAAAAAGTCACGAATGAAGTGTCAGAGCTTATATTGGAAATGCTCCTCGAAAAAACACTGTAACATTCTGTGATATTGAGCATGAATATCTGGTGGATCTGCTTTTAGACTCAGTCTCAGGGATGCGTATTCTAATATGAATGCATCGCCTCTCTAGCGCCTAGGAGGAACTTTGAATTTATAAGGGTGCGGGGACGTGAGTTCAACTCAGTCTTGTGAAAAGGAAGGAACCATCCGGAAGCGCAGTTTTGCATACGAAGTTTCATGGATTGTACTATGCTAGAGAAGAAATCTTTTTGCCAAACCTTTTCGAATTAACCACGAAAATTTAACCACCAGATTGGGAGAATCTCAATTAGTTTGCAATTTGAATTCCCAATGGAACAATGGAATGGATTACATCGAAAAGTTTAAAGAAACAGTGCTTGAAAATCGTCATGTTGGTATCAGAGAGATGGCAGAGGAGCTTAAAATCTCCTATGAATCGATTGAAGACATTTTGACTAATGTTTTGGGTATGAAGCGTATCAATGCTAGAACCATACCAAAAGACCAAAATCTTCTGCAAAAATTACGTCGAATAGTGATCGGTAAAGAGATGCTTAACAACGTAGCTGAGGACCTCACATTCCTCAAACGCACGATTACTAGTGACGAGACATGGATTTATGAATATAACATCGAAATTTTCCACGAATCTAGCGAATGGAAAACAGCCGAAACCGAGAAAAACACGTTAAAGGCGGACAAAAACCAAAGCTTTTATTGATTACTGTGGTGTGGTTCACCAAAAATCTATTTCATAGGATCAAACTGTCAATAAGAAAACTACTTGGCAATTTTAAGGCGTCTAGGTTTTTGTGGGAAGAAAATCCATAGATTTTTCCCTACAATAAAGCGCTGTCATATTCTAGCATGATTATGCCTGACTATTTGACCAAACACAAAACGAGAGTCATCTCTCAACCAACGTATTCGCCAGATTTGGCTCCCTGTTTCTGTTTACGAAAGAGAAAAATCTGATTTTTATTGTCAGTAAGGGTGATATTTCATTAGATTAGATAGATATATAATAATAAAAGAGGCAATGAGAAGATTTCAACTGCGTTAAAAAATCTATATTGATCTATATTAATAACGGGTGATTTTTTTGAGGTTAGGATTTTCATGCATTAGTATTTGACAGATCACGTGGGATTTCAGACATGGTGTCAAAGAGAAAGATGCTCAGTATGCTTTGACATTTCATCATGAATAGACTTACTAACGAGCAACGCTTGCAAATCATTGAATTTTGGGCCCTAGAAAAGTTGGCAGAAAATCCGCTTTTTTATCGACAAATTTTGTTCAGCGATGAGGCTCATTTCTGGTTGAATGGCTACGTAAATAAGCAAAATTGCCGCATTTGGGGTGAAGAGCAACCAGAAGCCGTTCAAGAACTGCCCATGCATCCCGAAAAATGCACTGTTTGGTGTGGTTTGTACGCTGGTGGAATCATTGGACCGTATTTTTTCAAAGATGCTGTTGGACGCAACGTTACGGTGAATGGCGATCGCTATCGTTCGATGCTAACAAACTTTTTGTTGCCAAAAAATGGAAGAACTGAACTTGGTTGACATGTGGTTTCAACAAGATGGCGCGATACATGCCACACAGCTCGCGATTCTATGGCCATTTTGAGGGAAAAACTTCGGACAACAATTCATCTCAAGAAATGGACCCGTAAGTTGGCCACCAAGATCATGCGATTTAACGCCTTTAGACTATTTTTTGTGGGGCTACGTCAAGTCTAAAGTCTACAGAAATAAGCCAGCAACTATTCCAGCTTTGGAAGACAACATTTCCGAAGAAATTCGGGCTATTCCGGCCGAAATGCTCGAAAAAGTTGCCCAAAATTGGACTTTCCGAATGGACCACCTAAGACGCAGCCGCGGTCAACATTTAAATGAAATTATCTTCAAAAAGTAAATGTCATGAACCAATCTAACGTTTCAAATAAAGAACCGATGAGATTTTTGCAAATTTTATGCGTTTTTTTTTTAAAAAAAGTTATCAAGCTCTTAAAAAATCAACCTATATAAATCTATATTGCCTTTGGATACACTGTCTTTCAGATCAACACCGGCTCAATGAGTGAAATGGTCGAAAAAATTTCTAGCAGTACACATTTATACGTCTATGTGTGTCTTCAATAAACTCTTTCGGTTATTGAAAACGAAAATGTATATGTTACAAAAACTAATATTTTATTCTTAAAATTAAAATAATTCTTGTTGTTGGAAGAAACTATTTCACACCTGTAGTTAATATCAACACCGTGGAATGCAAGCAAATAAATTTCACTAGATTCAGTAGTAATTAATCAGAATTATGGCATAAGCCACCATCAACAAGTATATTTATATTTCCGCATATATTAACTATTATTTTATCTTGGCGAAAAAGCGTAACTGTAAAAACTTGCACAGAGCACAACAATCTTATCGGCAAATAAGCGCTCATTGAAACTACAGACTATCGGTCAAAAACATACTTACAAGCATGTATGTACATATATTAGTTAAAACAATATATGTAACGGTGTTTATATGGTAGGTCCATAACATTCCGACGAGCAAACTATGTTCTATGTATGGGGAAGTTATGGCGTGAGAATGAATCTCATACATACATAGGTACATATATACTTTAGTGAGGGTATGAATCTGTGTTTAAATGTATAAAAAATACTTTTGTCACACAAGCTGTTTTAAGTGACCAACGAATTTAATGACCGTAATATCTCTGTTGCTATCTATTTATATTTAGACACATATGTACATATACGTGATTATGCAATGCCCATAAACAATGTGAGTATGATCATTGGGCGCTCGTGCATAACAAATGGAGCAAAGTGACACGAAACATTTGTTTCAAAAGAATTCGAAATATAACTATTATATTTAATATTTAATGTATATATATGTATATAATTATAATTAAATAATATACCAAATTTTTAGAGGATTTTAAATAGCAAATGTCAGTATTTTAATTCAAATGAATGTATTCAATGAAAAAATAGTTCTATATAATTTTTAATCGTCCGGTTTTAATCGACTTTCACTACTCTTCTTGAACTTAACATAAATAAAATATATGCAAAATTATATTTTCAAAAATTTGAATTTTTGTTAAGTACAAGTATGCATTATATCAAATCAATAAAACATTAAAAAATTCAAGAAAGTGCTATTTTCGGGTGCAGCCAAACATTTTATACTCTTGCAACCTCTCGGCTCAAACAGGAGAATTACCTTTAGGTGTAGTAAAATTTTATATTAAGCCTACAAAAAAGATAGATTCAGCAGCACCGAAACTCTAATACCTTTTTCTAAATTTAGCCAAGACAACAATATCTTTTGCGTTTGAGGTCAATAACACTGTTGTTTACATTTCATGAGTTCAATGACCCCTTAGTTTACATTTGAGGTGAAAGAAGTTTTTGTTTACATTATATGAGGTCAATTACCCTTTATTTACTTTTAGTCATGTCCACAACCTTTGTTTACAATTAGCCAAGACAACAACTTTTGTTTACATTTGGGGTCACTGACCCATTTATTTACATTTTATGGGGTCAATGATCCCTTTGTTTACATTTGGCCAAGGTCATTTGGATCAATGAACTTTTGGTTCCGATTTAGTCAAGACTACAACCTTTGCTTACGTTTAAGTAGTCAACAACTTGTTTACATTCCGGGTCACTGGCTTATTTGTTTACATGTTATGGGGCCATTGAGTCCTGTGTTTACATTTTATGAGCTCTATGACCCATTTGTTTACATTTAAGGTCAATGAACTTTTAGTTTACATTTAGCCAATTCCACAACCATACCTTAGCCAAGTCTTTGCTTACATTTGGAGTCACTAACCCATTTGTTTGACCAATGACTCCATTCTTTACATTTGAGATCAATGAACTTTTTGTTCCAGTAGTGAGTGGGATTATTATCCGTTTCCATCTATTTTCACAATGTCTTAAGAGGTGTTATAAACTAAGAGACTAAAATGGCTAAATCGACTCAGCTCGTCACGCTGTTCATCTGTAAACATATGTATTATAATTAGGTGTATAGGATCTCCGACCTTTCCTTCAGAGCGTTAGAAAACCGTCGCAAACTTAATATAACCTGTTGAAGGTATAATTATTTAATGTCTATTCAGCAGCCATAGAAAACAAAGTTTCAGATTTCATATTGGTCGACAACTTTTTGGTTTCTCAGCGAAAAACTGCGATAAGTAATTTTCACAGGCTTCTCTTGAAGCGAACTTCACTCCATTAAGAGAGTTCTGCATTGACCGAAACAAATGGTAGTAAGATGTTGCAAGGTCAGGGTGAATGCATCAAAACTTTCCAACCAAGCTATCCCAGTTTTTGCCGAGTCATCAAAAGTGAACTGTTCTGTTGACCAGTTCTGGCCGTTTTTTCAATTACTTGCTCCAATCTCATCAGTTGTTCACAGTAAAAAGTAGAATCAATCAATCGACCAGGCTGGAGCAACTCATAGTGGATGATTTCTTTCCAATCCCACCATACACTCAGCAAAACCTTTCGAGGCGTCAATCCTGGCTTTGCGACCATTTGTTGAGCTTCACCACGCTTGGACTATGATCTTTTTCGTTACATTATTGTTGTATTTGATTCACTTCTCGTCTCCTGTCACCATTCGCTTCAGAAATTATTCGATTTCATTCCATTTCGGCAAGCAATCGCAGATGTTAATTCTGGCCATTAAATTTTTCACAGACAATTCATGTGGTACCCAAACATCAAACTTCTTCTTGTAGCCACCCTTTTTTAAATGGTTCAAAACTTTTTGATGATGAACGTTAAATTCTTTAACGATGCCATGGCTGCTTACGTGACGGTTCTGGTCTATATTTTCCATAATGTCATCGACTTTTTCAACGATATGTCGACAATTATTTTCACTCATTTTTGAAAAGCTGTAACTTTTTTCAACTTCCCCGAATTTAATTTTTTTTGATCAAATTAAGCTTAAAATCTCACCTTTAAACAACTTTACAAAGACTTTTTCGACTACCCAATACTTGTATAATCCATTCAACTTGTAATTTCGGGTAGGTAGATATAGTGTGCATCTGACGACGCACCTAGGATTTTAGGAAACCCGCAACCTATCAAACCCCTTTAACCGACAACTACAAATACAAAGCTACAAAAAAGCTTTTCCGCCAAGGTTGTTTTTATGAAAATTTGTTCAAATTATAATTGTCAAAAAATAATTAGGCATCAATCGAATAGTACATAGACAATATCAGTTGTCCGATAGCACCCACTTTATTTTTTTAGCACTGAATTTACTAAATTTTGATAATAAAAACTATCTATGCTATGATCAAGAGCCACAAGTGGCAAAAATACTTCAGGTCTCTCGGTAATTCGTACATCGTTTAGAAAAGAATCGAGATTTTAGCACTCAATTCCACAAACCAAACAGTTTTGTTCAAAATGCTTTAAAGCTTTCCACCAATGTTTGGAAACAGTGCGTAAGTAAGCATATGTACATACTCATATGTATGTATGTATATGCACTTATGTATAGTGGAAAATAAGAATGTTAAACACGCATGTTTCAGAGTGATCGGACGCGTACTTTGAGCTAAAGTTCAGCAATCAGCGAAAAATATTCAATTTAAGCGGGAACCCATATGAGTGTAATATATTATATTATGTTGTTGTAATGTGCTGAAACGTTAGCAATTTGCATAGAGAAAAACACATGCACATAATAATGGATTTCTATATTGTTTAGTATTTAGTATTTAGCCCATAACTGGCGCTCCCTCTCACACAGATTATTTTTATAGATACATATGTATGTATATGCATACTCGTTCATACTAATGTGAATATAAAATTATATCAAACTCGAATTATAAATTTAAAACAGGGAACGAAGTACGTTCATATATATTTGAGCGCTTACTACTTGCTTGTATAGTATATTATATGTGTATGTATGTACATACTTCTGTATATATGCAAGTAGAGTGATCACTTGTTTGTTTAACTTCTATCTGCTATCTTTGCTTGTGTGATACAGTGAAAGCGCTGTGGATGTTGATTCACTTAAAAGTAGTTGAATGACTAATACTAGTAGATACAGATTTACATACATACTATACATATTTAAAAGTGATTTATTAGTGATAAATATATGAGTGATCATACTGAACATGAAACAGGTGCGCCAGCAATATTGGAGGAAATAGTAAGATATTGAATGACAAGCAAAAACAATCGATCCTATTTTTGAAATGACAAAAAATCCATTTTGAATTTGCTTAGGTAATGTTTTATTATTTACATTACTTCCTCTCTTGTAAAGAAACACAACACCTAGTGTGAAATTTTGTTGTTTTTTTCACTTGTTACTCTAAAAAACTGTTTGACCGACCCCCTAAAAAAGGCTCTCAAAGTACGAGCTCTTAATTGTAACGTTCGATGCGCGTAGCGTTTCCCGATTAATGTCCTCAATTGACTTAAAACGTTTTCCCTGAAACGTAGAGCCTGTAAGAACATCTATTCTTAAGGAACCCATAACCTCTATTTTAATTAATTCGACTATGGGAAAACATCTTTAAAGACATCATTAAGAATCTTCTAATATTTGTTCGTACAAAAATCAAATAGTGCGGCAATAGTCAAAGGCCTAAGACAAAGAGTTATTGGAAGTGTTTTGGTGTGTAATATTAATGGTTCATTAAATTTAAATTATATATAGTGTTGGAGTGATAAGGAATTTTGTATAGTTTTTTGATATCATAATTCATGATTCTTTAATTTATGGGATTATCTCTTTCTTCTCAGCCTATAATAACTCAGTGGTCGTACTTCCTCATATTTTTAAGGAAAAATTGCTTGTAAAACAAGGAAAGACATGAATTTCGGTTTCACCGAAGCTATAATGCCCTACACAGGTGCATTTTCAATAGCATGAAAATGTGCAAGACCGATCTTTATCGTAATATTAGTCGATCAGTTGGTATGACAGCTATAAGCTATACTTATCCAATCTAAAAAATTTGCTGGGAGATTATAACGTTGCCTTGTATAATAATTCATGCCAAATTTTGTGGAGATGTCTTCTCAAAATAAAAAAAGTTTTCCATACTTATTCCTTGATCGAACAATTTGTATAGAAGCTATATCCTATAATGGTCCGAAATCGGCTGTTCCGGCAAATGAGCAACTTCTTGGAAAAAGGAGAACGTATACTAAGTTTTAGATCGATATTTCAAACGTGAAGGACTAGTTCGTTGATCATTAATACATATACTCGTATATACTTTAAAAGGTCTCCGAAGTTACCTTCAGAAAACTTTCAAAAATAAAAACTTTTTAATCTATCTAATTCTACAATAATATTACTCGATAAGAAAAAACAACCCAGCATAAACGTACATATAGTATAGTACATAAATAAAGCGCTGTTTTTTTCTACCCAATACAATCCGCTCACACAGGATTAAAATGTTTAAAGGAGCTTAAGAGGAGATCACGACTAAATAAATATTGAGTTTTAAGCTCCAGCAAACAGAAATCATAAAAATACTATACTCGTACATATGTATGTATGTACATAAGTACATTCGCAAATATGCACCTACATAAATGTATAAATATGCAATAAAAATAAAAACACACGAGTATATAGTATATACATATGTATGTGTGCATTCGTCAAATTGAAGTATATCAATTGTCGATGTCGATGCCAGTTAAGTGAGGTGAATTGAAACATTGTCACACAATAAGCTGGAATAAAGAGAGCAAAATGAAATCAGCACTATTAGACCGTGCAGAGTTAAACCAACAAAGCTTTCCTCCTACAAAACGTCATCGTTTAAACGGCATCATACGCGCATTTGGGAAGTAAAGGCGAAATTTCTGCACTTTTATGCATTCGCTTTGAGTGTTATTTGTTTTTGCCTTTTTTGTTTTTGTTTGCTGAATGTCATAACGTATGATTGTATGGCATTGAGGTGATGGCAAAGCCTTCAAGAATTCGCCAGAGCAACAATGCCGCGCTCTCGACTCTCATACTTCATTCTAGGCACTACCACTAATACAGTTGCACATACTGTATGCAATTGTGCACATGAAAATCGGCTTGCTCGCTGCTTGTGCACTTGACGCGCATTCGGTATTTTAATTTTATACTACTTGAACATTGCACAGTGGTGTGTTGGTGAAAATTTCATGCACAAAATTCAAACAATTATCCTTTGTGTGTGAATTATTTATAGACAATTGTTATATATTATTTTTCAAATATAGTTGTACGTACATAATTATCTATAGTTCTAATTTTTTAAAGTATTGAAAATCTTTGTAAGTTGAAAAAACATATACATATGTATTTAATGAAAAATAATTAACGAGCGATTTATTGACGGGTAGAGGAGAGGGTAAGGGTGATTGAATTTTAAAGGGTTAAAAAGATTTCCGAACTTCCAGGTGACTTTATGCTGTATATCAGCCAATATTTAAGTAATCACAAAGAAAATGACAGAACATGTTTTACTCATAATCTTTTTTTATGCCTGAAATAGGTGCAATTGGGCGAAAACTTGACCTAGTCCCGGCTGACTTTGCTCTATATGATTGGTTATGGTATTTGGTATAACTTAATGAAACCCAGGAAACATTTTTCAGCTGTAGGAACAAGC
The DNA here is from genome assembly GCF_023373825.1 of Bactrocera dorsalis. Taxonomy (NCBI): domain Eukaryota; kingdom Metazoa; phylum Arthropoda; class Insecta; order Diptera; family Tephritidae; genus Bactrocera; species Bactrocera dorsalis. The sequence goes on from NW_026038261.1 coordinate 26,981, forward strand.
TTTGAATCGTTTAGCGGGGAATTTGTTTACATTATTTGAGTTTGAGCACTTTCCATTCATGCCGAAGATTTATGGTTACGATGAAAATAAAAATGTGAAGGAAAGTAATATTTATATCTTATAATTTTGATCAAAGGAAAGAGGAAGCATCGAATTCATATCGCTGGTATAATAATCTTGAAATAAATTAATTCGAATATAAAACACGAAATATTAAATTTGGATTGCTGTCACATTTTATTGATTGAAAACGACCTGACTTCAACATAAAACCCTACTAAAAATGTAAGCAGAATACCAGAGAACATAGAAGAATCCACATGCTGTCATTTAATGAAAGGGAAGGGAAATATATCAAATTATTTTTCAACTACTACTTTTTTAATCCATAATTAATTAATAAAAAATACAAAAATATAAAATTATAAAAATTCATAAGAAATTTGGAAATCGCATGATATAAATATATGTATTCATTCCTTGGTTGTTCAACAATATTCCCTGATTGATCATGTTAACAAAGCTGTAATACTACAGATTCCTTCTGTTAAAATCAAAACAATGTTTCAATATTTCACGGGGTGAATTCCATAGTTATGAGGTGGATTCCGCGGTTGAAATTCGATGTTGAACCTTCTCATTGTTTTATGTTCTCTGGTACTACCCAAAATCCTATCCGCTTTATTAATTAATACCAACATTTTCTTTTTTCTTGCCCTAATAATTATCGTCTGTTTTTGTTTTATTTTTCACTGCATAAGCCTACTGTGCAATAATATATATACACATATATGTATGCCTACATTTCGTTCTGTTGGCAAATGCTACTGCCGTGTCGTGTCTGCGGCTGCGATTGCCGTGCCAAGGCAAGGTGTTTGCATGCCTTAAAGTCACTAAAAATGTCTGTGTGTTGTGTTTTTCGTTTCGTTCTTCTTTTTTTCATTTCGCTACTTACGTACGTACTTACTCGCAAGGCAAACAAACGTAGCAAACGCACAAGTGGCCACCCCACCGCACAGCGCCCCAACCATTACACACGCAAAGGCTTTTGCTTGGCATATGGTTCGTAGTATTTTTGTTGTTTGTAGGCTCTAGCCGTAGCCTAGCGCATCTTGTGCACTTGCCCACGTCTGTGAGCGCCGATGTATTGGTGCATTTTTGTGCTTTACGGCCAGTACGAACCGCATATTGACTTCCCGACTGACTGCCACTATACAAACATAAGTATATCGATAAGTAAGCGTGTGTATTTGTAAGACTATGAGCACCACTACCGACGACCACTGCTGGTGGTTGCTAGTTGTCTCGTTGGAATGGCTGAATTTTAATACCCATTACTTGTGCACTTACTATACACACCCGCAATGTCATGCTATGCCACAGCCAGACCACTATGGCACTGTTTAGGTCGTAGCTATTCATTTACCACAACGACACTGCCATAGTAGCTAGTGGCTGGTGCTGGCTGCCATGTCTGTTATAGCATATGCCACTGCCAGCTTATTGTCTGCTTGTGTATGTGTGCATATTGTTGCCTAGCACTGTGCAATATTATTGTTGTTCTCTACTTATCGCTTACGTTTGTATGCTCGACGTCTAGTAGCGTTTGCCATGTGGCTTAATTTAACCAACGTCGTCATTAGTATGTATGTGTACACATACATACATATATGCACACAAACACAATCGTGCTACCGGCTGTGTGCCCACCGCTTTCGTAGCTGTCGTTGCTGTTGTTGCGTATTAGCATTTCCATGTATTTGTTGGCCGTTGTTGGTTTTTCTCATACGAATACGCGGTACGGTTTTTATTTCATATAGCCAAACAACACACAGAACCAACACCAGTGCCACTTAGTCGCTTCGCGTTACTCAGCAGTTAAGCATTACAGCAAAGTCGAAACGCGCTAAAGCACAGCGCACGAGAATAATAGTAGAACCGACCCCGCTGCCGAAGCAACTGAGAATAACAATATAACAACAAGAACACACAAAAAAGAATTAATAAAATTGATAAAAAAAAAAGAAACAAAAGCACACAACAACAATAGCAAGCACAAATATGGGCCTAGCATAAACAAAACCAGGTGTTGGGAAGTGTCTGTGTACCTGTTTTGGCGCGCCTGTGAGTGTGTGTGTGTACTAAGCGAAATAAGGAGAGCCCAACGCCTTCGTCGCCACAACGCTCGGCTCGACATCATTCGTTGACGGCACAACGAAAACGCGACTTAACGACGAAGTCCACTCAAGGTGAGCCGAGCACCAGCACCAGCACCTATTTGGTACATGGAGCATTGGTAGTATCCGTTTGTCAAGTGGAGCTGCGCATCCAGTAAAAAGGTGGTGATCGAATTGTATATTATTGCGGTTACGTGGAGTATCACCTGATCTACGCGCACACATATAAACGTGCATGAACGTGTTTAAAAGCATATGAACATGTACATAAGCACATGCAAAAAGCATACGAGTGCGATCCACTAGTTGGTAGTTGTCGTGGGAGTTAGCGTAAAAACAAAACACACTAAAAACGAAGACGAAAAATTACGAAATAAGCAAAGCTGTGTGAAAGCCAATTTGCTATGCTGTGCTCTACGAAAGCTAGTGGTTAATCACCGTTGAAGCTGCAGCTGCTGCACTGCACCTGTGTAGGTACACACATGCATAAATGAGTATATTTTTTTTATTTGTGTGTGTGTGGAGAGCACATTCGTTACCAATTGAAGCAAATAGCCAACAACAACAAACGTTTTTATTTTTTTGTTGTACATCAAGCAAAAACAAAACAAGTGTGCATACAACTAGCACTTAATATTGCTAACTGTGTAGTCTTGTCAATGCCTTCGCTTCGTACACACATTTGATTTGACAAAAAGTGCATGTAAAGAGCACACAAAAACAAGTGGGGTGCAAAATTGCAAACGAGAAAGCGAGCAGTGAGTGGGAAAGTAGAATTGGAGATAAATAAACGCAATTGCGCGCATGCAAAATATATCACCTACATACATACATGCATATAAGTATTGTACAATATACATATGTACATACATGTACATACATACATACGTACTCAGTTGACATTAAAAGAACAGTTGTTTGATTTGCGTGCGGAATTTGGAGAATTTTAAGTGGAAAATACGAATTTGCAATATTTTGCAAGCAAATTTAGTAAAAAAAAAGTTAAAAAAAAGTATTATAAGTAAAAAAATACTAAAATATAATATAAAATTAAAAACAGTAAATTATTAACAAAAAAAATTAATACAATTTAAAAATTCAAAAAAAAAAACAATATAATATTACAAAGCATCAACTGCTTTGCTTTTAAGCAATCTATTGCTATTGCTAAAAAGCATAAAAATTATTCAAAAAGCGTTAAATCGAAAAATTAAAACAAGAAAATTAAAAAATAATTTGAAAATTAATTTTAAAAAATTAAATAAAAATAAAAAAAAATTAACTAAAACCGAATTAACAAAATTGACATACAAAATAAATAAAATAATATTAAAACTATTTCAACGGCATTGCTGATAAGCAGTGGCATTTTAAAAATATTAAACTTAAAAAAAAATATTTTAACTAAAACTATTTGGAATAAAAAACAGTTTTTAATGCTCAACTGCATTGTTTTAAATAAAAAGTGGCATTCCAAAAAATATACAATTTATATGAAAAAAGTTCAAACTAAAAAAAAAATAAATGAATAATTTAAAAATAGTTCATAAAATAAAAATAAATAGTTAAAAAAATCAACTGCATAGCTTTAAGCTAAGAGTTCTATAATAAAAAACATAAAACTTACAAAAGCTAAAAATGTACATATGGATAGCGCCTCCATTCATACTGAGTACATAAAAACAGTTAAGAATTAGCCGCAAACACTTCACGCCTGAGCTAAACTCAGATTAAACCGCCTACTAGTGTTTACAACAAAAAATATTCATAAATTAAAATATACAAAAACAACTACAAACACGCACACTGCAAGGCAGAACGCATACAACAGCGCCACAATGACCGCTAAACCGCCAAAACGTGCCAATAAAGGGGTAAGTTTTCTATTTTTAACACGCATACAAGTATTTGCCACATTTTACGCATTTTCTTAACAACCCCGCACAGTTTCCTTCATACATATGTATGTATGTACATATACTTCGTTAGCCACACAATACAAAGCGGCTTCTGACCAGTTTGCTATTGCCCAACACACGCCACCAACTCAACCCACCAAACATGGTCAGCGCTTGCAAGCAAACGCGCACACATACATACTTATGTACATACAAACACACACAGCAACGCGTTAGCTTATCGCCCCGACGAAAGCATATCGTTGGCTACTACAAAGATGGTCTACATTTTCAATACTCAACCAATATACTGCGACTTGTATAGGCTATAACAAGCGTTCTATAAGCTCTAACAAGCATTCTAAAAGCGCACAGCGTCTCTCTACAACGCACTTGTACACCAGACAAACGGCACGAAGTGTACATGTGGTTTTGCTTTGGTGTGTGTGCGCTCGCGTGCACCTTTGCTACTGTTGTATTTATTTTAACCACGTCAAATAACGCGTTGAGGGTTATTTTTGTGTTTTATAGAACAGCCAACTGCCAACAGCCAGTACGGCCAGCAACAATGACAGTTATACAAAAATACAGTCAAAGTGGAACATACCGCACACTTGCAAGTATAAATTTGTATATGTATACGTGCGCGTATGTAAATATGTTCATATATTTGAGCGTGTTTATCGTTGCCATTGCGACAGCCAAGTTTTAGTTTATGTCACCACTTGTGGCAATAACAGACTCGTGCAAACGAACAATGACACATACTTGCATATAACTATAAATAAGAACGAGTATAAATACATACATATGCATTTGTATCTATGCGTTTTTTGTTTTTGTATGTATTCATGCTCACGCAAATGCATGCCTCTTTATGGCCATAGTGCTTATGGACTGGCCTTTATGCCTTTGGCTGCCGAAAATGAGCAGTAAGTGAATGCCTTTGCATTTGATTGTCTGCGCCACAATGATCCTCTAAGCGAATGTTGCTCAAAAAGCGATAAAATTAGTGAAAGAAGATAGAAAACCTTTCGGATGTTTTTGTTCTTGTACCTGTAAGAAGTATTTCTCATATAATTTCTGGAGTTTTAGTCGAGTTCACAGTGATTGGAATAAAGTTCCGTTTCGATTACATAGACCCAACTGTCATGGGACGAAGAAGCTGTGAGCATATTTAGCTAAGAAAGCGCTTGGGGATAATATTTTCCAATGTCTTTTTTTATATTTCACAAATATATTGACCACAAATTATATAAAAGGTAGTATTTTGAATGTTAATTTAAAATTTTTGTTGCCTTTTCAATCTCGTAATTTCTTCTAAATCTCTTACCATCGAGTATATATAGCTTCACAAGGAAACAAAAAAAAATAGCAGGCGAATTAATCTTAAAAGTATGTCGAAGAAAGAACTGAAATTAATTGAAGCAGTCTTTACATTTTATATATATGATCAAATTTGACCCGGACTAAGTCTTCTAAAATACGGGCGCAACCCGAATAGATAAAAGGGATCGATAGATTCGATCGCTCGTGTGAAGTTTGATATCCCTATGTGAATTAGTCTGTGTGAAAAGTGTATCTCGCGAATTTATCATGAAAAAAAAACTTGAACAAATAGCTGGTACGAAGTTTTATGTCTCCAATTGAATCGCGGCTACGGAATCCTTGAAAATGTTGCAGAAGTATTTTGCAGGAGTCCACTTTATCACAAAGTGACTGACACAAAGCATTTGGTGAAGGTCCTGAACTCATCGAAAACTTGCCACATGCGAGTCAGCTAGACGTATAGCTGAGGACCATACATTCATCAAACGCATGATTACTGGGAAGGAGATATGGATTTATGAATATGGCATCGAATCTGTTCAACAATCTAGCGATTGGTGACCTAAAAATGAGGCGGAACCTATAAAATCAAACTACTGAAGGCACTGAATCCATACCAGTACAGGCTTACAAGAGGATAGAAAATTGGATTAAAAGTTGACATATTTGTATTGGGCCATTTTAAAGGCTATACTAAAGACTGGAATTAAAATACGTGACATTTTTTTTCCAGTCCGGGTCAAATATGATCAAGTGTACTTTTCCTTCAAACTATCATTTTGTTATAAAGAAATATTGTTCGGGTAAAAAACTTATGCTTGACTAAAAAACTTAATCATTTTTAGGTAACCTTTAAGTTCAAAATAAACTAAAAGCTGTATTGCTCTATAATGAGCTCAAGCAACTTCATCTTATATAGAGTTCTCATAAATCCAAATATTACTTAATAAATGGTCTCTTCAAAACATTTATTTTATATCTCTGAAGGATCAGCTATCTCGGTCAAGCTGATTTTACGATCATATAAAATGATTTTGTGTATTTTTCGGTAATTTCGTTTTTAACTCCATCCTTTCAATGCCCACTGGATTGTCGTCTTTACTGTTCATACATATATGAAATTTAGCAGATCATTCACGAGTGGTTACTATGTAGATATTATAGATATATCTCAAGGACGAACTGTCCGATTGCCACATATTATTTAAAGGTTAAATCTAACTGCAAAAGCTATTAAATTTCAATTTTGGTGACACTCTCTTGAATATACATACTTCTGGCTAAGAACAATCCAAAAATAATACTTTTATTTTGTTCCCAGAGTTAGGATTTCAACTACTTTATCAGTAACATTTCACTTTACAGACTCTCAGTTATCATACTTTAACACATAAAACCAAAAACTTATTTTTCTAGAACTTTCTTAATGTAATGGCGCACAAAAATGTCCCTTCACATCTTATTATAAACACCTATTATACTTATAATATAAGTATTGCTACTTGTAATAATTAATATCCTTTATATTTTCACCAACTTTCAGGTCAAACGACGTAACGAGCGAAACATACTGACATTCTATGAAAAAATCGCCGTCATACACTACTACGATGAAACGAGTGTTTCACGAAATCGCCTAGCTAAACTATTCCACTGTTGTGCCACACAAATCCGACGCATACTTGAACACAAAAATGAACTGCTACAGCAATTGGCAACACTCAGCGAAACGGATGCGACCAATTTCATCGAAGAGATGACACGCAAACGCCGCAAATTCGAAATGAGCGCCATTAGTTTCATACTACATCAATGGGTGGAGCGCTGTCGTGAGTTGCGTTTGCGTAAAACCATAACAAATCAGACGCTCAAGGATACGGCGCTCAAAATGGCCGCCATACTGAATTTACCCAGCTTTCGGCCTTCGTATCGTTGGCTCGATCGTTTCCGCAGCAAATACAGATACACAGCCGAAGATCTGGGCACAGCGGGTGCGCATGCCGTTGATGGTGAACTGGCGGTTGAGGACATTATTATTGAGTATAAAGATGCTTTACCGAATTTCATGCAAACCGAAATTTCGGAAATAACCTCATTAGACAAAGCAATGCATGCAGAGGTGGAGAAGACAAAGACGCTGCTGCAAAATGCCAGCAATGAGAATAGCGTGGATTATGTGGTTAGCGATGAGGAGGATGAGGTGGAAGAGGTGCCTGATGATGCCGCTCAAGTAGACGATAACATAGCTTTGGTGGTGAGCGATTCGAAAGATTCTAGTGGTTGCTCTTCGAACACCCAAGCGAGTACACCAAACATTAACCAGCCGAATGAACTTAATGCTGAGCAAATCAAAATGAATGCCGGTACCACAGCTGTCCTGGGCAGTATATTCCCACATCTGGCTGTTATACATCAGTTTGCGCTACTTAATGCCGATGTCAAGGCGCTGGAATTGATCTCACAACTGGGTGTGCACATGCAGAAACAAGCCGTCGACGGCGCATACAAACAACTGACGCTGGCGTCAACAAACGAGGAGTGTATCGCAGACAATATGCAATCGGATGTAGGCGGTTTTTATGCCGCCGATCTTGATGATATCGTGCTCATTGAATGAGTAGTTTACTATATACATATATACACAAAGATGTAATACTTATATACATATTATTAGTATGTAGTTTTGTAGTTATTAATTTTTAGATGCTCTAGAGAGCAACATCCAAGCATTGGCCTTTAAATATTTAAAAAATCCACCGCCTTAACATAAAACTATAGTCAGAACTGTGAAGTCACATAAGCTAATGCATAAGTCCTCATATTATATACACATACATACATATTTGGATATTATATATAGCTTTATTTAGTATACTCGTACATAGTATATCCTAAAAATATAAGAATCTGAGTTCATAAATGAAATCTTTCAAAGCATTAAATATTATTCATCAAAAGGAAGTAAAGTATTTATACCGTAAAAATAATTTGAGGAAATGGTAACAAGATCCACTAATTTCGTTTTCAATGGACTAGCTCTTCTTTAGATCTACACTTTACTATTGGTATGTATGTATGTCCAAATAAGTTTTATAAAATTTTCTCAAAACTTACGCTTTTGGTAGAGGTAGAGCTGTCTATGTAAAAGATAGTACATGCCCTCATACCATAACGGAAACAGTTTGAAATCTGTTTTTCAATACAGGAATACGCCTAGAAACTTTTCGAGCTTAAGGAAAAACGACTGATACTCGAAAAGTTATCCTATTTCATCTGATCAAATTTGACCCGGACTGGACCATTTTAACTGCGCGCACAAACGGAATCGATACCAAGATTTGTACAACTTTTTTTAAGTTCGCGTGATATTTGATCTCCATGCGGCAATTAGTGCGTGTTTGGTAGCTGTTTGCTTACGACGCTTAAAGTTTGTCCGGCGATAATTACCATGGAAAGATAATTGAACAATTAAATTCGCTTTACTTAAAATTTTATGTTTCAGTGAAATGACGACTACGGAATAATTGAAAATGTTGCAGAAGAGTTTTAGGGAGTCTACTTTATCACAAACACAAGATTCGAGTGGCATTGAGTGAAGGTTGTCCAATCATCGAAAACTTTCCTCATGCGAGTCCACTTCTGTCAATGACGATAACATCGAAGAAGTTGAAGGAAGAATGGTAGAAAATCGACGCGTGGACATCAGAGAGATAGCAGAGAATCTGAACACCTCTTATAGATCGACTCCATACATTGGGTTAGTGTTTTGGGTATCAATGGTAGACTCCTTCCAAGAGACCTGACCCTTTTGTCAAAACGATGCTGAATAAAGATCGCAAAAGAGATGCCTAACAACGTAACTGAGTACGCCACATTCCTCAAACGCTTCATTACGGACGACAAGAAGAGAGTTTATGAATATGACCTCGAAACGGTCCAAAAATCTAGAGAATGGCGCTCCAAAAATAATGGCGCTGCAAAATATTATCGAGTGTTGTTATACTTCTATAAGCCCAAATGAGCCAATTTTGAAGGCAATAACAAAGATTTGTAATATACCTAAAAATGTCAGTCCGGGTCAATTTTGATCATACAGTATATAAGGTCATACCTGGTGATATTAACTCTCAGAATAATTTAATTTCGACGATTTGAGCGCATAACTGTACAATACAGCTCTCAGAGAAGAAAACTTATTCCAACGTGAGTGAATATAAAAAAATGGAAAACCTCTTCCGGTGCCCTTTGAAAAACACACATTTTCAAAGAAGATGCAATAAAGGAAAGTGTAGAAAAAAAATTCTGCTGATGTTATTCTAGAAATTATAGTATTCCAACAGAAAAATAATATGACTACCGACCTAAATATTCTCAAATAAATCCAGCGCTTTCGATTAAGCACACTTTCTCTCCCAGAGAAATGAATGATATATTTTGGAAACCTTGCAGACCGACAAAGCTAATCACATTTGCTAACGGAACACAATAAAACAATTAGTAGAAGAAAGACGTACTCGTAGTATACTTCTTCAAAATATTTAAAAAAAGAATTTAAAAAGTTATAGGAACCATAATTAATGTACATACATATACATAAATAATCCAACTCACCATCTTCGCTGAGGGCTTATAAATTACATCCAAACTGCAGGATGGGCTCGCCATTTGTGGTTTTACGGACTTCTCCCCCTCCTCATCTTCTTCTTCGCCCGTCGCATCGCCTTCACTCTCCGCCTGACTCGGCACCGGACTAACGAGCTCAATATGACTAGGCGCTTTTAGGGGCATTTCAGAACCATCATGTACGCGACGCGTCAAATCATAAGCCACGCGTAGAAAGCGTTCGCGCATTATAGAATGTTCCTTCAATTCGCTAGGCGTACGCTGTGGGTTTGTGCACAGCAGATAATCATCGGTTTTGGAGCATTTCTTTTTGATTTCACGTTGAAAGCGTGACTCTTTCACTTTTTGATTAAGACGTCTTAATTCATCTTCGATGGTCATCACTTTGGAAATGGTCGAATTTTCCGGTCGATCACATTTGCGCACTTTTTCGCACATTTCAATCTTCCAGTCGGGTGAGTTCGGGCTATCGCCCATATAGGTGCGCACTTCATATGGATTCTTCGATGGACTGACGTCCGATTGTAGATTCACAAATTTTTTCAACATTTTTGCGATTCAATATTGTTATGCTTCACTTTATTTTAAGAAAATTGTAAAAATAAATTTAACAGCGAGTTGAGATGTGCGGTATAATGAAAAAGATTAAAAGTATGTATGTATAAGCAATTTCGCGAAAACAGAAATTTTTTTAAATCCTCTAAGCTGACAAAAAAATTTAAAAGTCTGATATTTGACTTATTTTTTTATTATAATTTTTTTTTTTGCTTTTTTTTAAGTGTTCTCTTATACACAGTAAGTTTAACACTGAATTGAAATTTGAAAATATATTTCAATGAAACTTAAATGCCTGCTACATATTCAAAATTTTCTTTGGAAAACAAAAACGAGTTACTAGAAGCATGTTTAATTAAAAAAAAAGATGGATACATTTAATATTTATAGTTATATGAAATCCAAAACAGTTTTATAAGGGGAATCAATGAGGTTTAATGCCAACATAAATTGTTTTCTAATAACGGTCGCGTCTCGAAAGGTAATGGCAAGCTTCTGAACAAAATTCTGCCAAAACATATATCTCATAAAATATTTAAGCATTTCAGAATCGGCTTACAACTTGCAACGCAAGAGATCTAAGTTTATCTTACCGCATTCGTAGGAGCTCTTACTGCACACTGTCCAATCGGCATTCATGCTGTAAAGCCTAGACTCTTGTCGGACGCTAGTTGTCAAAGTTGTATGATTAGGGTGCGGTAGAAATATCCAATCACTTTTTTCATCCACTGTGCAGCCTTCACAAGACTGAGGCTGATACATCAGCGGACCAGAAAACATAGCCGAAACTCTTGTTAGCCGTCTCAACAATGTTGTGACAGGCTCAAAGCGCTTGGTCGATCTGTAAGGATATTTTGTTGCTATAGACTGCTTTAGTTTTTAGGTACCACAACGAACCCACGTTCTAAACTGTTCAAGTGAGATCTCTCTTAAGATTGACCTCTTAACCTAATATAATCTAATCTTACGCCCACGGATCTTGAACTCCAGAAACCTTCAGATAAACCAGTATTAATTTTATTTATTTATTTCAAAACAGCTTATAAAGTTGGTAGGTTATTCTACACTCGCAAAGAAGTCCAATAAGTTTGAGGAAAACTGCGGAATTACAGTTCTTGACTGCATAAAAATCGGGATCCGATCCAGTAAAGTAACGTAGACTCGTCTATCGTCGGAAAGGCTGTCCGATATATGGATTATGTAGATATACAAGTTACATGGATGCATTTAATTTGCCACGAAGTTTGTAAGCAAACGTGGGAGGTCCCTATAAAATAATATATAGAAATAATCAGCATGACGAGCTTTGTCGATTTAGCCATGTCCGTCCATCCGTACGTATGTCTATCCTTTAGTTTTTGAGATATTAATCCGAAATTTTGCCCTCGTTCGTTTCTTTCTAAGATGCTCCATATTTGTCGAAACCGCCGATTTCCGACTAGTGTAGCATATATCAATCATTTTGCATGGATTATTGCCCAAGGCAATACTACAATATCCGAATAAGTTTTATTGATCGGACCGTTATTAAGCCTTTATGGAAAACTT
>NW_026038262.1:0-39033 GCF_023373825.1 Bactrocera dorsalis
AGTTATCACAAAAACAAAGGTAAGACCGTTTTGGATCATGTTTGACCTTTGGGGTAACTACATTTCGGGGGGTATGGGGCCGGGGGGGATCAAAACTAATTTGCGAGTTAGTTCACACCTGGGGCTTTCAGAAAAGCCCTCAAGCTCCCCTCTAGCCCCACCAGGGGCTATTATGAAGCGTTCACAAAATTTTGTAACAAATTGATAAGAAATCACACTGTTTTTCGTAACCTTGAAAACGCTCTAGCGGCTAAAGTATTTGACCTAGGTGGATCAAATAAATTGCACCGGATAGGTAATTTCAAGACGTTTCCGGAAATATATGATTCGACCCTGAGCCCCCACCGGGGACTTGGCGATAAGCGAAAAAGAGGTTGCGAAAATATAGGTAAATTTATATGTACTTTTGGCGGCCATTTGCAAAAAAACCGGAAACAAATAATAACGGAAACTATGTGATTCATGTAGCGGCACGTCTGTAGATTAATTAGAGGTATAAATCATTGATAAGGATTGAACAGGTGCTGAGTTATCACAAAAACAAAGGTAAGACCGTTTTGGATCATGTTTGACCTTTGGGGTAACTACATTTCGGGGGGTATGGGGCCGGGGGGGATCAAAACTAATTTGCGAGTTAGTTCACACCTGGGGCTTTCAGAAAAGCCCTCAAGCTCCCCTCTAGCCCCACCAGGGGCTATTATGAAGCGTTCACAAAATTTTGTAACAAATTGATAAGAAATCACACTGTTTTTCGTAACCTTGAAAACGCTCTAGCGGCTAAAGTATTTGACCTAGGTGGATCAAATAAATTGCACCGGATAGGTAATTTCAAGACGTTTCCGGAAATATATGATTCGACCCTGAGCCCCCACCGGGGACTTGGCGATAAGCGAAAAAGAGGTTGCGAAAATATAGGTAAATTTATATGTACTTTTGGCGGCCATTTGCAAAAAAACCGGAAACAAATAATAACGGAAACTATGTGATTCATGTAGCGGCACGTCTGTAGATTAATTAGAGGTATAAATCATTGATAAGGATTGAACAGGTGCTGAGTTATCACAAAAACAAAGGTAAGACCGTTTTGGATCATGTTTGACCTTTGGGGTAACTACATTTCGGGGGGTATGGGGCCGGGGGGATCAAAACTAATTTGCGAGTTAGTTCACACCTGGGGCTTTCAGAAAAGCCCTCAAGCTCCCCTCTAGCCCCACCAGGGGCTATTATGAAGCGTTCACAAAATTTTGTAACAAATTGATAAGAAATCACACTGTTTTTCGTAACCTTGAAAACGCTCTAGCGGCTAAAGTATTTGACCTAGGTGGATCAAATAAATTGCACCGGATAGGTAATTTCAAGACGTTTCCGGAAATATATGATTCGACCCTGAGCCCCCACCGGGGACTTGGCGATAAGCGAAAAAGAGGTTGCGAAAATATAGGTAAATTTATATGTACTTTTGGCGGCCATTTGCAAAAAAACCGGAAACAAATAATAACGGAAACTATGTGATTCATGTAGCGGCACGTCTGTAGATTAATTAGAGGTATAAATCATTGATAAGGATTGAACAGGTGCTGAGTTATCACAAAAACAAAGGTAAGACCGTTTTGGATCATGTTTGACCTTTGGGGTAACTACATTTCGGGGGGTATGGGGCCGGGGGGATCAAAACTAATTTGCGAGTTAGTTCACACCTGGGGCTTTCAGAAAAGCCCTCAAGCTCCCCTCTAGCCCCACCAGGGGCTATTATGAAGCGTTCACAAAATTTTGTAACAAATTGATAAGAAATCACACTGTTTTTCGTAACCTTGAAAACGCTCTAGCGGCTAAAGTATTTGACCTAGGTGGATCAAATAAATTGCACCGGATAGGTAATTTCAAGACGTTTCCGGAAATATATGATTCGACCCTGAGCCCCCACCGGGGACTTGGCGATAAGCGAAAAAGAGGTTGCGAAAATATAGGTAAATTTATATGTACTTTTGGCGGCCATTTGCAAAAAAACCGGAAACAAATAATAACGGAAACTATGTGATTCATGTAGCGGCACGTCTGTAGATTAATTAGAGGTATAAATCATTGATAAGGATTGAACAGGTGCTGAGTTATCACAAAAACAAAGGTAAGACCGTTTTGGATCATGTTTGACCTTTGGGGTAACTACATTTCGGGGGGTATGGGGCCGGGGGGGATCAAAACTAATTTGCGAGTTAGTTCACACCTGGGGCTTTCAGAAAAGCCCTCAAGCTCCCCTCTAGCCCCACCAGGGGCTATTATGAAGCGTTCACAAAATTTTGTAACAAATTGATAAGAAATCACACTGTTTTTCGTAACCTTGAAAACGCTCTAGCGGCTAAAGTATTTGACCTAGGTGGATCAAATAAATTGCACCGGATAGGTAATTTCAAGACGTTTCCGGAAATATATGATTCGACCCTGAGCCCCCACCGGGGACTTGGCGATAAGCGAAAAAGAGGTTGCGAAAATATAGGTAAATTTATATGTACTTTTGGCGGCCATTTGCAAAAAAACCGGAAACAAATAATAACGGAAACTATGTGATTCATGTAGCGGCACGTCTGTAGATTAATTAGAGGTATAAATCATTGATAAGGATTGAACAGGTGCTGAGTTATCACAAAAACAAAGGTAAGACCGTTTTGGATCATGTTTGACCTTTGGGGTAACTACATTTCGGGGGGTATGGGGCCGGGGGGGATCAAAACTAATTTGCGAGTTAGTTCACACCTGGGGCTTTCAGAAAAGCCCTCAAGCTCCCCTCTAGCCCCACCAGGGGCTATTATGAAGCGTTCACAAAATTTTGTAACAAATTGATAAGAAATCACACTGTTTTTCGTAACCTTGAAAACGCTCTAGCGGCTAAAGTATTTGACCTAGGTGGATCAAATAAATTGCACCGGATAGGTAATTTCAAGACGTTTCCGGAAATATATGATTCGACCCTGAGCCCCCACCGGGGACTTGGCGATAAGCGAAAAAGAGGTTGCGAAAATATAGGTAAATTTATATGTACTTTTGGCGGCCATTTGCAAAAAAACCGGAAACAAATAATAACGGAAACTATGTGATTCATGTAGCGGCACGTCTGTAGATTAATTAGAGGTATAAATCATTGATAAGGATTGAACAGGTGCTGAGTTATCACAAAAACAAAGGTAAGACCGTTTTGGATCATGTTTGACCTTTGGGGTAACTACATTTCGGGGGGTATGGGGCCGGGGGGGATCAAAACTAATTTGCGAGTTAGTTCACACCTGGGGCTTTCAGAAAAGCCCTCAAGCTCCCCTCTAGCCCCACCAGGGGCTATTATGAAGCGTTCACAAAATTTTGTAACAAATTGATAAGAAATCACACTGTTTTTCGTAACCTTGAAAACGCTCTAGCGGCTAAAGTATTTGACCTAGGTGGATCAAATAAATTGCACCGGATAGGTAATTTCAAGACGTTTCCGGAAATATATGATTCGACCCTGAGCCCCCACCGGGGACTTGGCGATAAGCGAAAAAGAGGTTGCGAAAATATAGGTAAATTTATATGTACTTTTGGCGGCCATTTGCAAAAAAACCGGAAACAAATAATAACGGAAACTATGTGATTCATGTAGCGGCACGTCTGTAGATTAATTAGAGGTATAAATCATTGATAAGGATTGAACAGGTGCTGAGTTATCACAAAAACAAAGGTAAGACCGTTTTGGATCATGTTTGACCTTTGGGGTAACTACATTTCGGGGGGTATGGGGCCGGGGGGGATCAAAACTAATTTGCGAGTTAGTTCACACCTGGGGCTTTCAGAAAAGCCCTCAAGCTCCCCTCTAGCCCCACCAGGGGCTATTATGAAGCGTTCACAAAATTTTGTAACAAATTGATAAGAAATCACACTGTTTTTCGTAACCTTGAAAACGCTCTAGCGGCTAAAGTATTTGACCTAGGTGGATCAAATAAATTGCACCGGATAGGTAATTTCAAGACGTTTCCGGAAATATATGATTCGACCCTGAGCCCCCACCGGGGACTTGGCGATAAGCGAAAAAGAGGTTGCGAAAATATAGGTAAATTTATATGTACTTTTGGCGGCCATTTGCAAAAAAACCGGAAACAAATAATAACGGAAACTATGTGATTCATGTAGCGGCACGTCTGTAGATTAATTAGAGGTATAAATCATTGATAAGGATTGAACAGGTGCTGAGTTATCACAAAAACAAAGGTAAGACCGTTTTGGATCATGTTTGACCTTTGGGGTAACTACATTTCGGGGGGTATGGGGCCGGGGGGGATCAAAACTAATTTGCGAGTTAGTTCACACCTGGGGCTTTCAGAAAAGCCCTCAAGCTCCCCTCTAGCCCCACCAGGGGCTATTATGAAGCGTTCACAAAATTTTGTAACAAATTGATAAGAAATCACACTGTTTTTCGTAACCTTGAAAACGCTCTAGCGGCTAAAGTATTTGACCTAGGTGGATCAAATAAATTGCACCGGATAGGTAATTTCAAGACGTTTCCGGAAATATATGATTCGACCCTGAGCCCCCACCGGGGACTTGGCGATAAGCGAAAAAGAGGTTGCGAAAATATAGGTAAATTTATATGTACTTTTGGCGGCCATTTGCAAAAAAACCGGAAACAAATAATAACGGAAACTATGTGATTCATGTAGCGGCACGTCTGTAGATTAATTAGAGGTATAAATCATTGATAAGGATTGAACAGGTGCTGAGTTATCACAAAAACAAAGGTAAGACCGTTTTGGATCATGTTTGACCTTTGGGGTAACTACATTTCGGGGGGTATGGGGCCGGGGGGGATCAAAACTAATTTGCGAGTTAGTTCACACCTGGGGCTTTCAGAAAAGCCCTCAAGCTCCCCTCTAGCCCCACCAGGGGCTATTATGAAGCGTTCACAAAATTTTGTAACAAATTGATAAGAAATCACACTGTTTTTCGTAACCTTGAAAACGCTCTAGCGGCTAAAGTATTTGACCTAGGTGGATCAAATAAATTGCACCGGATAGGTAATTTCAAGACGTTTCCGGAAATATATGATTCGACCCTGAGCCCCCACCGGGGACTTGGCGATAAGCGAAAAAGAGGTTGCGAAAATATAGGTAAATTTATATGTACTTTTGGCGGCCATTTGCAAAAAAACCGGAAACAAATAATAACGGAAACTATGTGATTCATGTAGCGGCACGTCTGTAGATTAATTAGAGGTATAAATCATTGATAAGGATTGAACAGGTGCTGAGTTATCACAAAAACAAAGGTAAGACCGTTTTGGATCATGTTTGACCTTTGGGGTAACTACATTTCGGGGGGTATGGGGCCGGGGGGGATCAAAACTAATTTGCGAGTTAGTTCACACCTGGGGCTTTCAGAAAAGCCCTCAAGCTCCCCTCTAGCCCCACCAGGGGCTATTATGAAGCGTTCACAAAATTTTGTAACAAATTGATAAGAAATCACACTGTTTTTCGTAACCTTGAAAACGCTCTAGCGGCTAAAGTATTTGACCTAGGTGGATCAAATAAATTGCACCGGATAGGTAATTTCAAGACGTTTCCGGAAATATATGATTCGACCCTGAGCCCCCACCGGGGACTTGGCGATAAGCGAAAAAGAGGTTGCGAAAATATAGGTAAATTTATATGTACTTTTGGCGGCCATTTGCAAAAAAACCGGAAACAAATAATAACGGAAACTATGTGATTCATGTAGCGGCACGTCTGTAGATTAATTAGAGGTATAAATCATTGATAAGGATTGAACAGGTGCTGAGTTATCACAAAAACAAAGGTAAGACCGTTTTGGATCATGTTTGACCTTTGGGGTAACTACATTTCGGGGGGTATGGGGCCGGGGGGGATCAAAACTAATTTGCGAGTTAGTTCACACCTGGGGCTTTCAGAAAAGCCCTCAAGCTCCCCTCTAGCCCCACCAGGGGCTATTATGAAGCGTTCACAAAATTTTGTAACAAATTGATAAGAAATCACACTGTTTTTCGTAACCTTGAAAACGCTCTAGCGGCTAAAGTATTTGACCTAGGTGGATCAAATAAATTGCACCGGATAGGTAATTTCAAGACGTTTCCGGAAATATATGATTCGACCCTGAGCCCCCACCGGGGACTTGGCGATAAGCGAAAAAGAGGTTGCGAAAATATAGGTAAATTTATATGTACTTTTGGCGGCCATTTGCAAAAAAACCGGAAACAAATAATAACGGAAACTATGTGATTCATGTAGCGGCACGTCTGTAGATTAATTAGAGGTATAAATCATTGATAAGGATTGAACAGGTGCTGAGTTATCACAAAAACAAAGGTAAGACCGTTTTGGATCATGTTTGACCTTTGGGGTAACTACATTTCGGGGGGTATGGGGCCGGGGGGGATCAAAACTAATTTGCGAGTTAGTTCACACCTGGGGCTTTCAGAAAAGCCCTCAAGCTCCCCTCTAGCCCCACCAGGGGCTATTATGAAGCGTTCACAAAATTTTGTAACAAATTGATAAGAAATCACACTGTTTTTCGTAACCTTGAAAACGCTCTAGCGGCTAAAGTATTTGACCTAGGTGGATCAAATAAATTGCACCGGATAGGTAATTTCAAGACGTTTCCGGAAATATATGATTCGACCCTGAGCCCCCACCGGGGACTTGGCGATAAGCGAAAAAGAGGTTGCGAAAATATAGGTAAATTTATATGTACTTTTGGCGGCCATTTGCAAAAAAACCGGAAACAAATAATAACGGAAACTATGTGATTCATGTAGCGGCACGTCTGTAGATTAATTAGAGGTATAAATCATTGATAAGGATTGAACAGGTGCTGAGTTATCACAAAAACAAAGGTAAGACCGTTTTGGATCATGTTTGACCTTTGGGGTAACTACATTTCGGGGGGTATGGGGCCGGGGGGGATCAAAACTAATTTGCGAGTTAGTTCACACCTGGGGCTTTCAGAAAAGCCCTCAAGCTCCCCTCTAGCCCCACCAGGGGCTATTATGAAGCGTTCACAAAATTTTGTAACAAATTGATAAGAAATCACACTGTTTTTCGTAACCTTGAAAACGCTCTAGCGGCTAAAGTATTTGACCTAGGTGGATCAAATAAATTGCACCGGATAGGTAATTTCAAGACGTTTCCGGAAATATATGATTCGACCCTGAGCCCCCACCGGGGACTTGGCGATAAGCGAAAAAGAGGTTGCGAAAATATAGGTAAATTTATATGTACTTTTGGCGGCCATTTGCAAAAAAACCGGAAACAAATAATAACGGAAACTATGTGATTCATGTAGCGGCACGTCTGTAGATTAATTAGAGGTATAAATCATTGATAAGGATTGAACAGGTGCTGAGTTATCACAAAAACAAAGGTAAGACCGTTTTGGATCATGTTTGACCTTTGGGGTAACTACATTTCGGGGGGTATGGGGCCGGGGGGGATCAAAACTAATTTGCGAGTTAGTTCACACCTGGGGCTTTCAGAAAAGCCCTCAAGCTCCCCTCTAGCCCCACCAGGGGCTATTATGAAGCGTTCACAAAATTTTGTAACAAATTGATAAGAAATCACACTGTTTTTCGTAACCTTGAAAACGCTCTAGCGGCTAAAGTATTTGACCTAGGTGGATCAAATAAATTGCACCGGATAGGTAATTTCAAGACGTTTCCGGAAATATATGATTCGACCCTGAGCCCCCACCGGGGACTTGGCGATAAGCGAAAAAGAGGTTGCGAAAATATAGGTAAATTTATATGTACTTTTGGCGGCCATTTGCAAAAAAACCGGAAACAAATAATAACGGAAACTATGTGATTCATGTAGCGGCACGTCTGTAGATTAATTAGAGGTATAAATCATTGATAAGGATTGAACAGGTGCTGAGTTATCACAAAAACAAAGGTAAGACCGTTTTGGATCATGTTTGACCTTTGGGGTAACTACATTTCGGGGGGTATGGGGCCGGGGGGGATCAAAACTAATTTGCGAGTTAGTTCACACCTGGGGCTTTCAGAAAAGCCCTCAAGCTCCCCTCTAGCCCCACCAGGGGCTATTATGAAGCGTTCACAAAATTTTGTAACAAATTGATAAGAAATCACACTGTTTTTCGTAACCTTGAAAACGCTCTAGCGGCTAAAGTATTTGACCTAGGTGGATCAAATAAATTGCACCGGATAGGTAATTTCAAGACGTTTCCGGAAATATATGATTCGACCCTGAGCCCCCACCGGGGACTTGGCGATAAGCGAAAAAGAGGTTGCGAAAATATAGGTAAATTTATATGTACTTTTGGCGGCCATTTGCAAAAAAACCGGAAACAAATAATAACGGAAACTATGTGATTCATGTAGCGGCACGTCTGTAGATTAATTAGAGGTATAAATCATTGATAAGGATTGAACAGGTGCTGAGTTATCACAAAAACAAAGGTAAGACCGTTTTGGATCATGTTTGACCTTTGGGGTAACTACATTTCGGGGGGTATGGGGCCGGGGGGGATCAAAACTAATTTGCGAGTTAGTTCACACCTGGGGCTTTCAGAAAAGCCCTCAAGCTCCCCTCTAGCCCCACCAGGGGCTATTATGAAGCGTTCACAAAATTTTGTAACAAATTGATAAGAAATCACACTGTTTTTCGTAACCTTGAAAACGCTCTAGCGGCTAAAGTATTTGACCTAGGTGGATCAAATAAATTGCACCGGATAGGTAATTTCAAGACGTTTCCGGAAATATATGATTCGACCCTGAGCCCCCACCGGGGACTTGGCGATAAGCGAAAAAGAGGTTGCGAAAATATAGGTAAATTTATATGTACTTTTGGCGGCCATTTGCAAAAAAACCGGAAACAAATAATAACGGAAACTATGTGATTCATGTAGCGGCACGTCTGTAGATTAATTAGAGGTATAAATCATTGATAAGGATTGAACAGGTGCTGAGTTATCACAAAAACAAAGGTAAGACCGTTTTGGATCATGTTTGACCTTTGGGGTAACTACATTTCGGGGGGTATGGGGCCGGGGGGGATCAAAACTAATTTGCGAGTTAGTTCACACCTGGGGCTTTCAGAAAAGCCCTCAAGCTCCCCTCTAGCCCCACCAGGGGCTATTATGAAGCGTTCACAAAATTTTGTAACAAATTGATAAGAAATCACACTGTTTTTCGTAACCTTGAAAACGCTCTAGCGGCTAAAGTATTTGACCTAGGTGGATCAAATAAATTGCACCGGATAGGTAATTTCAAGACGTTTCCGGAAATATATGATTCGACCCTGAGCCCCCACCGGGGACTTGGCGATAAGCGAAAAAGAGGTTGCGAAAATATAGGTAAATTTATATGTACTTTTGGCGGCCATTTGCAAAAAAACCGGAAACAAATAATAACGGAAACTATGTGATTCATGTAGCGGCACGTCTGTAGATTAATTAGAGGTATAAATCATTGATAAGGATTGAACAGGTGCTGAGTTATCACAAAAACAAAGGTAAGACCGTTTTGGATCATGTTTGACCTTTGGGGTAACTACATTTCGGGGGGTATGGGGCCGGGGGGGATCAAAACTAATTTGCGAGTTAGTTCACACCTGGGGCTTTCAGAAAAGCCCTCAAGCTCCCCTCTAGCCCCACCAGGGGCTATTATGAAGCGTTCACAAAATTTTGTAACAAATTGATAAGAAATCACACTGTTTTTCGTAACCTTGAAAACGCTCTAGCGGCTAAAGTATTTGACCTAGGTGGATCAAATAAATTGCACCGGATAGGTAATTTCAAGACGTTTCCGGAAATATATGATTCGACCCTGAGCCCCCACCGGGGACTTGGCGATAAGCGAAAAAGAGGTTGCGAAAATATAGGTAAATTTATATGTACTTTTGGCGGCCATTTGCAAAAAAACCGGAAACAAATAATAACGGAAACTATGTGATTCATGTAGCGGCACGTCTGTAGATTAATTAGAGGTATAAATCATTGATAAGGATTGAACAGGTGCTGAGTTATCACAAAAACAAAGGTAAGACCGTTTTGGATCATGTTTGACCTTTGGGGTAACTACATTTCGGGGGGTATGGGGCCGGGGGGGATCAAAACTAATTTGCGAGTTAGTTCACACCTGGGGCTTTCAGAAAAGCCCTCAAGCTCCCCTCTAGCCCCACCAGGGGCTATTATGAAGCGTTCACAAAATTTTGTAACAAATTGATAAGAAATCACACTGTTTTTCGTAACCTTGAAAACGCTCTAGCGGCTAAAGTATTTGACCTAGGTGGATCAAATAAATTGCACCGGATAGGTAATTTCAAGACGTTTCCGGAAATATATGATTCGACCCTGAGCCCCCACCGGGGACTTGGCGATAAGCGAAAAAGAGGTTGCGAAAATATAGGTAAATTTATATGTACTTTTGGCGGCCATTTGCAAAAAAACCGGAAACAAATAATAACGGAAACTATGTGATTCATGTAGCGGCACGTCTGTAGATTAATTAGAGGTATAAATCATTGATAAGGATTGAACAGGTGCTGAGTTATCACAAAAACAAAGGTAAGACCGTTTTGGATCATGTTTGACCTTTGGGGTAACTACATTTCGGGGGGTATGGGGCCGGGGGGGATCAAAACTAATTTGCGAGTTAGTTCACACCTGGGGCTTTCAGAAAAGCCCTCAAGCTCCCCTCTAGCCCCACCAGGGGCTATTATGAAGCGTTCACAAAATTTTGTAACAAATTGATAAGAAATCACACTGTTTTTCGTAACCTTGAAAACGCTCTAGCGGCTAAAGTATTTGACCTAGGTGGATCAAATAAATTGCACCGGATAGGTAATTTCAAGACGTTTCCGGAAATATATGATTCGACCCTGAGCCCCCACCGGGGACTTGGCGATAAGCGAAAAAGAGGTTGCGAAAATATAGGTAAATTTATATGTACTTTTGGCGGCCATTTGCAAAAAAACCGGAAACAAATAATAACGGAAACTATGTGATTCATGTAGCGGCACGTCTGTAGATTAATTAGAGGTATAAATCATTGATAAGGATTGAACAGGTGCTGAGTTATCACAAAAACAAAGGTAAGACCGTTTTGGATCATGTTTGACCTTTGGGGTAACTACATTTCGGGGGGTATGGGGCCGGGGGGGATCAAAACTAATTTGCGAGTTAGTTCACACCTGGGGCTTTCAGAAAAGCCCTCAAGCTCCCCTCTAGCCCCACCAGGGGCTATTATGAAGCGTTCACAAAATTTTGTAACAAATTGATAAGAAATCACACTGTTTTTCGTAACCTTGAAAACGCTCTAGCGGCTAAAGTATTTGACCTAGGTGGATCAAATAAATTGCACCGGATAGGTAATTTCAAGACGTTTCCGGAAATATATGATTCGACCCTGAGCCCCCACCGGGGACTTGGCGATAAGCGAAAAAGAGGTTGCGAAAATATAGGTAAATTTATATGTACTTTTGGCGGCCATTTGCAAAAAAACCGGAAACAAATAATAACGGAAACTATGTGATTCATGTAGCGGCACGTCTGTAGATTAATTAGAGGTATAAATCATTGATAAGGATTGAACAGGTGCTGAGTTATCACAAAAACAAAGGTAAGACCGTTTTGGATCATGTTTGACCTTTGGGGTAACTACATTTCGGGGGGTATGGGGCCGGGGGGGATCAAAACTAATTTGCGAGTTAGTTCACACCTGGGGCTTTCAGAAAAGCCCTCAAGCTCCCCTCTAGCCCCACCAGGGGCTATTATGAAGCGTTCACAAAATTTTGTAACAAATTGATAAGAAATCACACTGTTTTTCGTAACCTTGAAAACGCTCTAGCGGCTAAAGTATTTGACCTAGGTGGATCAAATAAATTGCACCGGATAGGTAATTTCAAGACGTTTCCGGAAATATATGATTCGACCCTGAGCCCCCACCGGGGACTTGGCGATAAGCGAAAAAGAGGTTGCGAAAATATAGGTAAATTTATATGTACTTTTGGCGGCCATTTGCAAAAAAACCGGAAACAAATAATAACGGAAACTATGTGATTCATGTAGCGGCACGTCTGTAGATTAATTAGAGGTATAAATCATTGATAAGGATTGAACAGGTGCTGAGTTATCACAAAAACAAAGGTAAGACCGTTTTGGATCATGTTTGACCTTTGGGGTAACTACATTTCGGGGGGTATGGGGCCGGGGGGGATCAAAACTAATTTGCGAGTTAGTTCACACCTGGGGCTTTCAGAAAAGCCCTCAAGCTCCCCTCTAGCCCCACCAGGGGCTATTATGAAGCGTTCACAAAATTTTGTAACAAATTGATAAGAAATCACACTGTTTTTCGTAACCTTGAAAACGCTCTAGCGGCTAAAGTATTTGACCTAGGTGGATCAAATAAATTGCACCGGATAGGTAATTTCAAGACGTTTCCGGAAATATATGATTCGACCCTGAGCCCCCACCGGGGACTTGGCGATAAGCGAAAAAGAGGTTGCGAAAATATAGGTAAATTTATATGTACTTTTGGCGGCCATTTGCAAAAAAACCGGAAACAAATAATAACGGAAACTATGTGATTCATGTAGCGGCACGTCTGTAGATTAATTAGAGGTATAAATCATTGATAAGGATTGAACAGGTGCTGAGTTATCACAAAAACAAAGGTAAGACCGTTTTGGATCATGTTTGACCTTTGGGGTAACTACATTTCGGGGGGTATGGGGCCGGGGGGGATCAAAACTAATTTGCGAGTTAGTTCACACCTGGGGCTTTCAGAAAAGCCCTCAAGCTCCCCTCTAGCCCCACCAGGGGCTATTATGAAGCGTTCACAAAATTTTGTAACAAATTGATAAGAAATCACACTGTTTTTCGTAACCTTGAAAACGCTCTAGCGGCTAAAGTATTTGACCTAGGTGGATCAAATAAATTGCACCGGATAGGTAATTTCAAGACGTTTCCGGAAATATATGATTCGACCCTGAGCCCCCACCGGGGACTTGGCGATAAGCGAAAAAGAGGTTGCGAAAATATAGGTAAATTTATATGTACTTTTGGCGGCCATTTGCAAAAAAACCGGAAACAAATAATAACGGAAACTATGTGATTCATGTAGCGGCACGTCTGTAGATTAATTAGAGGTATAAATCATTGATAAGGATTGAACAGGTGCTGAGTTATCACAAAAACAAAGGTAAGACCGTTTTGGATCATGTTTGACCTTTGGGGTAACTACATTTCGGGGGGTATGGGGCCGGGGGGGATCAAAACTAATTTGCGAGTTAGTTCACACCTGGGGCTTTCAGAAAAGCCCTCAAGCTCCCCTCTAGCCCCACCAGGGGCTATTATGAAGCGTTCACAAAATTTTGTAACAAATTGATAAGAAATCACACTGTTTTTCGTAACCTTGAAAACGCTCTAGCGGCTAAAGTATTTGACCTAGGTGGATCAAATAAATTGCACCGGATAGGTAATTTCAAGACGTTTCCGGAAATATATGATTCGACCCTGAGCCCCCACCGGGGACTTGGCGATAAGCGAAAAAGAGGTTGCGAAAATATAGGTAAATTTATATGTACTTTTGGCGGCCATTTGCAAAAAAACCGGAAACAAATAATAACGGAAACTATGTGATTCATGTAGCGGCACGTCTGTAGATTAATTAGAGGTATAAATCATTGATAAGGATTGAACAGGTGCTGAGTTATCACAAAAACAAAGGTAAGACCGTTTTGGATCATGTTTGACCTTTGGGGTAACTACATTTCGGGGGGTATGGGGCCGGGGGGGATCAAAACTAATTTGCGAGTTAGTTCACACCTGGGGCTTTCAGAAAAGCCCTCAAGCTCCCCTCTAGCCCCACCAGGGGCTATTATGAAGCGTTCACAAAATTTTGTAACAAATTGATAAGAAATCACACTGTTTTTCGTAACCTTGAAAACGCTCTAGCGGCTAAAGTATTTGACCTAGGTGGATCAAATAAATTGCACCGGATAGGTAATTTCAAGACGTTTCCGGAAATATATGATTCGACCCTGAGCCCCCACCGGGGACTTGGCGATAAGCGAAAAAGAGGTTGCGAAAATATAGGTAAATTTATATGTACTTTTGGCGGCCATTTGCAAGAAAGAAGGCCACATTTTGGGCTGCAGTATGGTCTTCGCTTACAGTTAAGCATATACATATATATTTGTCCCCTCAACCCACCCGACCAAATTTGTTCGTCGTCATTTGTTCTACATTCACTATCACTTATTTACTCCTCTTTTTTCATCGTTTGCAATTTAAGTTTACACTCTTATCCCAACCGGAATTTATTTGACCCCCTCTGCCTGTTCTATCTACTCTACGACCCTAACTATACCAATTTGAAAGCTTTCAACAAATTTTTCGGTTGTTTGATATGCGCAGCTTTTATACGTAATGTAATAGAAAACGGTTGAGAAGTATAGCCAGTTCGTTACATTTGGAACAGCGAATTCAGCGCTTTTCTTCCTCAATTGACTTTCTTACCGAGCGAAATGTGTCAAAAGTTTAGCCCGTAGAATTCAGCCATCTTTGTTTGCATTCATTTGAACAATGTTGCCATTGCTCAATACGCATATGTACTCTTTCATAATATAAAATACAAAACTGAAAACAAACTATTAAAAATAGTTTATATATTTAAAAAATAATAGCATTCGACTTTGATTTTGAGTTAGTTTAAGAAAATGTCAAACATATTGAAGACAATTTTTATAATTACTACAGGTTATCGAGACTGGCAACCCTGCGTTTTGAAAGCCATCTTTGTTTGTATTCATTTGAACAATGTTGCCATTGCTCAATGAGCAATATTACAGATAATTTGATGCATTTTTATATCATTATATTTAGGATTACAAACCAATTCAGGTGATAAGATAATGTGTATTTAATTCAAATAGTTATGTTTTAGGTTGTGCATTTAGGCGTAATATTAAATTTGTGACTTATATCTAGACATATGAATACACATACATGTCTATCTGTTGTTACTGCTAACAAATAGGTAACAAGCACGCTAACAGATATTTGGATAACAAATAATTTTGTTGGCGAATAGGTTACCTGTTATGGTGTACATAACAAAAGTATTTGTTACCTTTAACCAGAGAACATAGGATAACATGAAAACCACTTTTTGCCATAACAATTAGCAAACAAATTGTTTTCAGTAACAGATGACTTACCAATCAAATACTCAATGAAACGGCCTCTGTTAACCGTTAATATACAGGTGTTAATAGTTACTTTTTTCACCGAGGCTACAGCAAGAGTAAACTATCGGATGCATTAATTACTGATAACTTATCGGTAACCAGTTAGCTAACTTTTACTCATCTTGTAGGGAACGTTTGAATGCACCGCAATTGTTTGAACAATGAGATTCAGTGATAATCAACCCTGTGGGACTCGTTGCTTTGCATTCGGTAAATTTTCGTTAGTTAAATTTTTCCAACGAATTGAGTGAATCGAGTGAGTTGAGTTTATTTAAATTGCTTATTGTGTGCGGATCGTCACTATTTAAAGAAAATATTCATATGTAATTATTGTAAATAAATAAAGAGAAGGTTCAAAATTTAAATATAAGTAATTTAGCTACGATAACCACAAATGAGAATTAATTTTTGCAAAGTGTTTGTGAAATGGTTGAAGACATTGACTTTTTCTAAATGATAAGAGAACGAGGAGGGAGTTGTTTACGACTGAGAAAAATGCGAATTTTCTATCATACAATAATGTAAGGTAGAAAGCTAAGTGGCTTAATGAAACATTAATCATAATTCTTCGTATTGGTTTTGGATTAGCTCTTCGCTGCGGAACGAATGAAAAATATATAAGAAAATTGTGCTGAGGTATCATACCATAAGTATGCCAAAAGATAAAATTTGAAATTGATAATTGGAAATGGAAAATTCAAAAAACAAATTGGAAGTAATTTTGTATAATCTGTAAAGCAGGTTAATGGTATTTTCTTCTGTAAAAAAATACCAGTATCTAACATTTACATGTGATTTTTTTTTAGCTACACATATGCAAGTATGTACAATTAGTAATAATTAAATAGGATGAAGTTTGCCCCACGCAATTTTTTGATTTTGATTATCTTTTATTCGAAACACATTTTCCATTTTCTTCACTTATTTCTGTCGGCAAATGGAAAGAATTGCCATATGTTCCAATATTCTAAATATTTCAGTGTGTGATTGGCTGCTAACATTAAATTACAAATTACACACTACCACATATAAAAGTGAATGTATTAAAGTTAAAAGACTCAGCATTTTCAATTAATTACATTACCTATCGATATGCTAATATATATCTTATTAACACCGAAATAAGTTAATGATACAAATTTTATATAGCTTTCAGTAGAATGTTGTTTATTTCTTAAAAATTATAGTAAAAATAACAATATTCTTCATAATTAAATTGAAAATGTATTTGCACAATATTTCATAAAAAAATTAGAGACTCGCATTAATGAATGAAAGCAGTTGGTGCTTTGTAAAAAAATAAATTTTATAACTGGAACTTGAATAAATTTTAAATAATTGTATTAATACTGAAATTTTTACGCTTAAAAATATTTGTAAACCTTATTGGAAATAACAATTTTATTTCTTTATGAGTTAAATAGTTTGAATAACGTTCTTTTCATACTTAATGTAATATACAAATACGCATTTCGTACGTACAGATACGTACGGATACGTACTTGCAAAACTTAAGAAAGGGGTTTTATTTTTAGTTTTACAATTATTAATAATGTATTCAGTGTTATAGAATATCAAGGATAAACAATTGATTAAATAGAAGTATATAAATAAAAAACCATTTTAAAAAGAGCGAAACAGTGTCTTATAAAACTAAAATTTAAAGTCATTAATTAACAAAGAAAATGGGAAAGCTGTTGAGTTTATTGTCCCGCGATGATTCAAACTGCTGTGCTGCAAAATCCTACGATGTTTTCTTAGACTTTGAGAATGCCGCACCAACAGATACAGAGCGTGAGGTTTACGAAGAAGTTGAACGTGTCCTAAAGGAATCAGAAATTGTGCTACAGGAGATTCATGTATATAAGGTGAGCTAAAAATATTAAAAAGAACTTGATGGGAATATGTATGTACTTATTTATATAATCACTACTTTCACTTGTTCTTGTGGATAGAAAAGTAAATGTAAATAAGCATTTGAAAAAAATGAACTTGTCTAAAAAACTGTAGTACCAAAACAACATGCAACATGCATTAGAATTCATATAATTTAATTTTGAGACATTTTCATCGAAATGCACTCGTTGCATTGCAGTTGAAATGTTCCAAAAAGCTTTAGTGTTATGTGTGGTCGTAACAATGGTCCGACCCAAGATTTAGGAAAGTAATTAATTTTTGGTGTTACTAACATCCGTTAAGAGAACAAAACTATTATACATGCGAATAACATTTTGAGAGAGTATAAAAATTACGTCACTTGATAATAATTTCACTTCAAGTTAGGGTGAGGTTTTTGTAAATTTGTGGTGGAGTAAATATTCGCAATATTGTTATCCATATATTATTAACTCGGTTACTTAAATTAATTACCTATATACATAAGATGTCAATAATAAACTCACTCTCTAACAAATACCTTTTTTTAATGGTTATATATGTATGTATGTATGTACATAAATGCATTTCTGAAAAAAAGAACAACGTAATATTTTAATATTTGGTTGAAGCAAGCTCTTTTTGAAAGTTATTGCAAGCTGCTTACAATTGCTTCAATCAGGTCCGGTTCCTAATATGTTCGCTCACATCCGCTCATTGCTTAATTTTAACGTATTATATTTTAATGTATTCGTGTATTACGCCTAACGACAAACTATCTGGAAAAGTAAAAAAATTGTCTAATAAAGCTTCATTTATGCCTGTGGCTATTTATAACACGGTGTCATTTTGGAGTAGGGGGACTGTACATACAGTACACAGTGGATTATTTGTTTAATTTCATTGAAAGTGTTAGATACCCTACCTTAAATGGATTCATAAGAAATTTCTACATATCTATATATCAGGTAAACTAAAAAGAACAAATTGAAAAAAGTAGATCGCCTAGACTTTCTCGATTTTAACCCTTAAAATGAAATAAAAAATAAAAAATATTACTAATCTTGACAATTGGTGCAAACTATACATAACTATAAAAAAAGGTAATATCGTTTTCAAAATATTTAATTTTCCTGATTAGAAATACATAGTTAATGCAAACCAATCCAAATTAAATTGTGTTAACTTCAGGTTTGGAAATAATGCAGTAAACAAATAAACACGTTATTAAAAATTAAAGCAAATAGTTAAGAGATAGAAAAGGAAATTATTTAAGGCGTGCTTCATTCTTATAAAAAAAAAATAAAATTTAAATGTTTTGATCTCAAACATCCAGACTGACTTATTAAAAACGCCTACGTAGTTAACTTGCATTCTAATCAATACCGTGCAATAAAAAATTTTGAAACATTTATTAAAGTTTAGCATACGGTATTATTAAAATTTTTTTCAGGGCGCTGGGAAAGAAATACGTGAGGCTATTGCTGATCCTTCACCCAAATGTCAGGAAAAAGCATGGGACGCTGTTTTGCCTTTAGTGAAGAAATTGAGACGTTGCTACGAACATTCACTGGAGCTAGAAAAAATAGTTCCAAAATTATTAGGTCAATTGGTTGGTGGCAAACTAAATCCTACCCAACATCTGGAGACACAACAAGCCCTAGTAAAACAGCTTGCTGAAATTTTGGAGTTTGTACTAAAATTCGATGAATATAAGGTATATATAAAAGGTTTTCCAAAAGCTATAGTTATTTTTCAATTTTATCAACTGATTCATTATTTCACTTATTATTGTTCATAAACTTGAATCGAAAAAGAGTTTTCAGTCCGTAATATAATAATTATTTTTTTTTGATTTCTCAAATCATTAACAAATACCTGATTCTAAAAACTCAACAAAATTAGACCGGTAAATAGAGAAAACATCACAATTGAAATTACAAAACATGTTAAAGCAATGCTACAGTTACCATCCTAAATCGAAACATTTCAAAGAAACAAATTTCTTTCTAAGAAGAAAAAAATCAAATATTTATAGTATAATATATACTCACCAAATACAGTTAGTCAACTTCAAGTAAAGTAATATTTATAAGTATATCGAGGGACCGAGGCATATGAGCAAAATTATTTTATGTTCTCACGATACTCACACAGATATCTTAAACACGAAATATTTGGCATGAAAAGATATTGAGTGTTAAAAGGGAATATCAGCTATCGATCGGGCTTTAACATGTGTTATAACTGTTATACAACTTTGAAAGTATATCGAACCACTGTTGGCATTGACTGGGACTTGTATTAAACCATAACTAATCTACTTACATACATGTGTATATATATATTTATTTTACAATTTTAGATGAAGACACCAGCTATACAAAATGATTTCAGTTACTATAGACGTATTGTAACTCGACAGCGTATCGACCAGACAAATTACTCGTTAGTGAGTACAGAATTGGCAAACCGCATGTCTTTGTTCTATGCTCACGCTACACCCATGCTGAAAGTGCTTAGTGAGGCAACATCAAAATTCGTTCACGATAACGCCAACGATGTCGAGAATACGACGGAGACTCTGGGAACTATGGCGAAAGTTTGTTTAAGAATGCTTGAAAATCCGTAAGTTATTTTATGTTAAACAAATTTTATTACATTTCACCGGGTTTTATCTATTTCGTCTATTATAGCAAATTACTTCAACAAATCGAGCGAGAGGAAACGCATCTACTAGTTCTGCGAGTAATGGTTGGGCTTGTAATTTTGTATGACCATGTTCATCCGGTTGGAGCATTCGCTCGAGGCTCACATGTAGACGTCAAAGGTTGTGTACGACTGCTACAGGCACAACCGGCCATAAAGGCAGAACCTTTGTTAAACGCATTGCGTTACACGACAAAACATCTCAATGAAGAAAACACACCGAAGAATATACGTAATTTATTGGCAGCATAATAACAAAAGCAGAAAGGCGTATGTGCGCAGGAACCAACTGCCATGAACCCCGCTACTATTTTCAATTACAGTCACTACCAAACCCGTCATGTAAAGTATTTACTACCACATGAAAAGATTTATAAAATGCATAAAAAAGGTTTTTTTATATATTAGTCTATAAATACAAAATTATTCCATGAAAGTACATACAATTTTGTAAATTAAATATGAGATATAAACGAAGTATAATAGCACACGTGTGTACTTCGAAACAAAAGCATTTAATATTAAAAACAATAACGTTAGAAGTTTTAATAGAAATATTATCGCATATGAATGTATGTATATACATTTTGTTCTTAGTCACTTATTGTATATGATTATAACATGTTCACACTAGAAGACGCATAGCTCAGTCAGTCCTATTGTTAAAGTTTTATCATTTATAAGTTATCGAAATAACGATGGACATAGCCAACATATCCACTTAGAGAAGCAAATAGCAGAAAAAAAAACATATAACTGTGGCATAATCCAAATTTTGCAAACGTATCATATACTAAGTTAAAAAATAAAAGTGCGTCAATGTTTAGTTAATGATAAAAATTTTAAATTTAGAAAATAATTTAAATATTTAGCAAATAAGATCATTTATTAGGTAAAAATTTAAGAGTCGTATGATTATAGAACATGAAAAGTCAGAAACCCAAACTCAACACGAGTATTTCATAAAATACCAAAAATTATATATTCTTAATTGACTTATTAACCAGTTAATTTTATTTATAAATGTATACATATATATAGGTAACATTAAATATAGATTTTGTTGCGGTTCTTTAGTAAAAATTTAAATTAATTTGTATATACTTAAGTATCTGAACAAATGAATTGCATTTATAACACATTGCTGGTAATCACAAACAACTTATTTGCATTGTAGTGCATGTCAGCACTTCAATAGGAGTATATGTATATGTATGAATCTAAGGTGTTTATACTCCGAAAAGAGAAAATAAGTACATGTGCATGTATGTATATATCGAAGTATAATAGAACATAAAAATTGTTTTTATAAAATGAATATAACGCAACTAAATGTCGAAGCTAAATGATCGAAATTTGTATTGACAAAAATTTTTGTTATATATATGTAAGGTAAGCATCAAAGTAAACTGAATGAAAATGCAGAAATAAACTATAATAAAAGAAAAAAATTAGTATCCACAAAAATGTTTGTTATTTATAAGTAAGGTAAGTAAGAAAGGTATACCGAATGAAATATATGCAGAAATAAACTAAAACCGAACTTTTTTCTTGCTTAAAGTGATGTAAATATATTTTACGTATTTCCCTCAGATTATATACATATATTTATTTTAAGTCAAATACCTGGAGACTATTAGATGACAACTTTTAGGTTTCATATAAAAAAAGTTCATTGTTCATTGCAAATTATATATTTTATATTATGATTACAATTTCAATTAAATCGAGTTACATAAACTATCTGTTTTATCAAATTAATATAAAACAAAAAAATCTAGGAAACACTTTACTAAACAATCCAATTTATAACAGCAAGATAAAGTATCGTTATTATAATTTTAACTTCATTTGGTGCCAAAACCCCCAATCTGTCGTAGATTTAAACCGTATGTATTTCCTCTAACGAATATTGCCGTCTAGATTATTATTTGGTCGAGGTTTAAGAATCAGTTTTCCCGTGTCATCACAACTCATATTGAAATCGCTAAGTACGGTCCGCATTCGAGTCGTAATAATTTTGGGAGCAAATACTAATTTATGTATGCCCATAACAAAGAGAATAACTAAGAGAAAAATAGTGGCATTGGGATTTATTCGTTTTTTTTTTTTATCAATTTTATAGTATTACCCAGCATTAAGGTGGCAATCGTAAATATTGGATGCAATAACAATGATTCTATTAGAGGCACAATTGAGGTGCGTGGATCTCTAAGCCAATAAAACGCTCCAATAGCTGTACATATAGAAATTGTGGCGAGAACTACTGCAATTATATTAAATTAATTTAATAATTAAATTAAAACAAATAAATAAATCAACATTTATGCGCTTACCCCGCCATCGCAATGTTGTGGGCCCATAAGACGATACTACTTCCGTGAGCCTGCGCTCAAATGCTTTCAAATCTGTAAATAAACTTTGTATTAACTTCAAACAATAAACAAACACCTTATAAAAATGCAAGAATAGAATTCTATTCTATAAAAATGTAATAATATTGAATATATATATATGTATTGTTGTTCATTGTACTTGTTAAAAGTCATCTAACAAATCAATATATATGTATTTATAAATGTGTTAGATGTCTTTTAACAAGTACAATGTAATAATAAATACCTTCACATGCTGATGGCTCCATGTTTCGAATAATTTATGTACGATTTTGTAGTTCAATTGATTTTTTAAGTTAAAAATTAAAAAACAAAAATTCAACATTAGTTACACATTTTCTTTGCGACTTTTTAAGACATTCAGTTATTTCCATAAAATTTCTAAAGCTAAATTTTACATCAGGATATTTATTAGTCCTAAAATCATAGGTATGTTTGTTTTCTGACAACTGATATCAGTAATGTTGGACCTTTTTGAGAACTGTCTAAAATTAAACGTCAAATAATCAGAGTTGCAGCTTAGTTGACGTTTTGGTTGACATTCAGCAGATGGTCATTGAAAGATGTAAATCCATTTGCCGCCAGTAATTTTTTCTTTGATTTTATTTCTGAAATAGCTTAAAAGTCGGTGGTTATAAAAGATTAATTTCAGTTTTCAATTTGAATTGGTAAAATTTCTGTGCACACAAAAATGAATGCATCAAAAGTTCCCATAGAATGGAAGCGACGTGTTAAAACGGAATACATGAAAATTAGACAACAAAAGCGATATAAACGAGCTGATGAAATCAAGGAAGCTTGGATCAAAAATTGGTTCGTTTTAATAAAATTATTTATCTAACTATTTAATTACAACTTTTTTGAGTAGGGAAGAACATAACTACAACGTTCAGGATTTATACTGCGAGCCAAAAGTTTGGCATGCACAACCTTATGATCCCCCACATTTGGATTGTATAAAAAAAGCCGAGGTTTCTGGTTATAACGGTGCAGGTCCACAAAAAGTACCTATTTGTATAATAAATGCTGTTACGCCAATACCTACAATGTATACATGGGCGCCAACACAGCAAAATTTCATGGTAGAAGATGAAACTGTGTTGCACAACATTCCGTATATGGGAGATGAAGTACTAGACAAGGATGGTAAATTTATTGAAGAGCTGATAAAAAATTATGATGGTAAAGTACATGGTGATAAAGACCCATCTTTTATGGATGACGCTATTTTCGTTGAATTGGTACATGCTTTAATGCGAAACTATACTAAAGAAGAAGAAATATCATGTGTGGGTTTTGGTAGTAGTGTTGCTAAATCGGAAACTCAAAAAACCGACACACTTTCCAGAGATGAAAAATCAAGCGATTCATTATTTGATGGCCGAAATGTCCAATTAATTGAAGATGATGAAAATACAAAAGCAAAGGAAGAACCGATGCGAAAAGAAAAGATGCCCTTTCCAACTCCTATAATTTTCCAAGCCATTAGTTCAAACTTTCCAGATAAGGGAAATCCTCAGGAATTAAAAGAAAAGTATTTATAACATCCTTATTTGAAATATTAAGATTAAAATCAACACTATTAAATTCATCAGGTATATT
Source organism: Bactrocera dorsalis (assembly GCF_023373825.1). NCBI lineage: Eukaryota > Metazoa > Arthropoda > Insecta > Diptera > Tephritidae > Bactrocera > Bactrocera dorsalis. The sequence continues at coordinate 23,825 of NW_026038262.1, forward strand.
GAACTAACCGAGCATCAGGACCCTGAAAGACCGCAAGAATGCACTCCCAATATTGATGGTGAAAAAGCAGAAAGTGTGTCACGAGAGCGCACAATGCATTCATTCCACACCCTATTTTGTCGTCGTTGTTTTAAATATGACTGTTTCCTTCATCGTAAGTATTACTTAATAGGATTTATTCAAAAGACCAATAATCATTTAGGCAATAATGCCGATTAGTAATAAATAATACAAAGAAAAAAGCACCAACGGCTGATGCTGCATATACATAGCTCATTATATTTCCTCTTTCTTTTTCGTGCAATATACGTTTGCCAATTATTACCGAAATGAATCTTTAAATATGATAATGACTCTTAAAATGCAACTGAAATTTCGACTCTGCAAATGAATGCAATTTAGGTCACCAAATAAACGGTGAGTTGTAGTTAATAATGCATATGTACTTAAACCTGACATTTTGACTTAATCGAAATCGTTCACATTTTTCATATAACCAATCGCCATCATAACCACTGCTGATAACTACTGATGCAGAAATATCAAATCATGATATCTTTTGCAGAGCCTCAATGTTTCCATTTTTACTGTGCACATAAAATAAATAAAAAATCTATATCTATGAAAGTTATTTTATTTCTAATGACAACATATGTTTGCACTATACATACAGATATTGGGAGAATCACATTTCATGCACATTTCATGTCTTTCTTAGCATTAAGCCTTTTAAAGTGCTAGTGATCCATGTTTATGTGGATGTTTGGAAAATTAAATATCAATATATGTACGTAAACAATTGATTTGACTAGATTTTTCGGGATGCATTAAATACCTTTTTGTTTCTAATCAAGTTAATAAAAAAACAGTTGTAGCACCAAACTCATGCCATTTGAAAACACGACACATCCATTAAATCCATTTTATAATGTCTTCTCTTAATGTTAGAGCATATACATTAAAATAAAAGTTACTAAATATAATCTCTATTAACTTGATTAATTATTTTATAGTTTTGATTACCTAATAATTTGTTGATTTGAAATAGGCCTTCAAGTGGGACATGCAGGACCAAATCTACAGAAACGGCGTTTTCCTGAGTTGAAACCCTTTACAGAACCTTGTAGCAATGCATGTTATATGTTATTGGTGAGAAATGGAGATTTTTTTTTAATTTTGGTTATAACCTTGATTTTTTTTTTGACAGGATGGTATGAAAGAAAAATTAGCTGCTGACAGTAAAACACCACCAATTGATTCTTGCAACGAAGCTAGCTCTGAAGACAGCAACGACAGTAATAGTCAGTTTAGTAATAAAGACTTCAATGCAGAAAATGGAAAAGAAAATAGTATTGTTGTTAACAGTGCTGTTTCCGCAGAAATCAACTCCATAATGGGTAAAGCACAGAAATATATTTGTTTGTTTGATATAAATTTCTTTAAAATAAAATTGATTAAACTAGCCGGAATGATGAACACATCAAACTCAAAATGTGACTGGACTGGCGCTGATCAATCTTTATTTCGAACGTTGCATAAAGTATTTTTGAAAAACTATTGCGCTATCGCTCAAACTATGCTTACAAAAACATGTCAACAGGTAAGAAATTCATATTCAAATAATGTTTTTACTTTTAATTTATGTATTTTTATCGAATAACAAAATTTCGTTTCAGGTGTATGAGTTTGCTCAAAAAGAGGAAGCAGAATTTTGTATTGAAGAATTACGTCAAGATTACACTCCACCACGTAAAAAGAAGAAGAAGCAACGCCTTTGGTCATTGCATTGTCGAAAAATTCAACTAAAGAAAGATTCCTCTTCAAATCACGTTTATAACTATACACCATGTGATCATACTGGGCCCTGCGACATGAATTGCTCTTGCATTCAAACTCAGAACTTCTGCGAGAAATTTTGCAACTGCAGTAGTGATTGTCAAAATAGGTTTCCTGGTTGCCGTTGCAAGGCGCAGTGTAACACGAAGCAATGTCCGTGTTATTTGGCGGTGCGGGAGTGCGACCCAGATTTGTGTCAGGCTTGCGGTGCCGATCAATTCAAGCTGACAAAAATAACTTGCAAGAATGTGTGTGTACAGCGTGGATTACGTAAGAAACCTTGAGCTTTGTGATTATTGTACTCCTCTATCAATTTCGTTGTTTCCAGATAAACATCTTTTAATGGCGCCTTCTGATATAGCGGGATGGGGAATATTTCTTAAAGAGGGCGCTCAAAAAAACGAGTTTATTTCAGAGTATTGTGGCGAAATCATTTCGCAAGACGAGGCCGATCGGAGGGGCAAAGTGTATGACAAGTATATGTGCTCATTTTTATTTAATCTAAACAATGACTTCGTCGTTGACGCCACGAGAAAAGGCAATAAAATTCGTTTTGCCAACCATTCAATTAATCCGAATTGCTACGCTAAGGTAATGATGGTAACAGGAGATCATAGAATTGGAATATTTGCTAAACGTGCAATTCAACCTGGAGAAGAGCTGTTCTTCGACTATAGATATGGGCCTACTGAACAACTAAAGTTCGTAGGTATAGAAAGAGAAATGGAAATAGTATAATGAAAGAAATCTTAATTGAAAATCTGATATTTGAATGTATTATGGGTTTATAATAAAAACATAAAAACTTTAATTAATAGTTTTCATTTCAAACGGAAGTTGCAACATTCGCAATAATAGGTTTTGGACGCGATTTAAAGATGAGTTTTTTTGTGCATAAAGCACGAACTACGTATTCGGTGTTTTGTCGTGATTTATTTTCCAGAGCAACTGTGCTGTCTAAAATTGTACAATCAATGGTTCTATTAAGTGTAGCGTTGGAATCCATATTTGTATCGTTCAATGAAGACTTTCCATCCTTACTTTTCAATTTTTCAAGCACTGCGAAAGGTTTTTCGAGTTTTTGCTCTCGTCCTTGTAAGATATGATGTCCAATTATAAGTATCTAAAATTTATAAAACTAAATTGATAAACTAATAACTGTCGCAGAAAATTTTTAAACATATTTTACAGGCTGTCCGTATTTATTATAATATAAGTCCCCTATGAACAAATTATGAATATTCTCTCCGGAACGAATTTCGAGATCTCCCTGCAACTCAACAATTGCATATTCCTCAAGTGTAGTTGGTGAAGATCTTAAAAATATCGATAAAATATGAAAAATTAAATATAAAATACAAGAAAACATTTTGAAATAAACACCCTCTCTAAAACCACTACTCGAGTACCTACGTTTTTATTAAAATAGGCATCTTGCTATACAAAGTAAAAACAAATAAAAATAATAACTTTTCACATCTAAACAAAACTTTCGCGTTTACTGTAGTATCAGCTGGTTTTGACATTAGATATCCCAGTTGTTTTATTATCTTAGTGAACGTACCTATCCAGAGAAACCTGTGCAAGTGTGTTTACAATATTTTTAATTAATTTACAAATAAGTTTGGGAAATGATACGTCTTAGGCAATTAACTCGAATTTCTGTAAATAAATATGTTTCAGCAGAGGTAAAATAAATTAAAATAATGGAGCTTATTTAATTGTGAAATAATTAAAATCTTACATAAACTGGTGTATGCGAATTTGAACAGCCCATATGTATGTGTACATAAACGAGTAACTATGCATATTAATAGTTTTTGCAGCGTAATATTCTAGTGTGCAACAATGCTAATACCTTTAATAATGGATGGAAGGTATGGACACAGAACTGTAGGAAATGCAGTACATCTGGAACAAATGTAGTTAATAATAATCATGAGAGATCGGATAGCAATATATTGAAGCGTGTTTTGAATAAAGTGGGCTTCGCACCGAATACAAAAACGGTAAGGATTGCATTTGATGAATACATTTTAGTTTGTAAAAAATAATAATTAAAGATTTTATTGCCTAGCGCTTAAGGGTGGCCAGTCACATGTTGTACGAAAGTGTTGCTGATAAAATAAACTATTTAAGTTTTTTTAAAGCTTTTGATATGCCCAACACATTCAACTCATGGTTTCTGGTTACTGAATTACATGTATGGATGCTACTTGTGCGAGCTATGGCTGAGGGTTCGGAATCTGGAGAAAATGGTCGTTTTATTCGAAATTGTATTGTAGAAGTTATGTGGGGCGATGTAAATACGCGTGCTAAGAAACTAGGCGCAAGTTTTCTATACCTTGAAACTTACATATATTTTGCCTTAAACAGTGTTTATTTGCAGGCACATAACCCGTCAAGAACACGACAACAAATAGAAATCCTTTCGGAACAATTTCAAGCAGCATTAATTGCTTACGACGAAGGCATTATGTCAGATGATCGAGTATTATCTGGCGCTTTATGGCGTCGGTTCTTTGCCATGAACTGTAATGACGTCGTAAAGATTGAACGTCTAGTGAAGTATGTAAGAGAACAAATTGTTTCGCTGGACCAGCTATCGCCTGATGAATTTCTACAAAAACCAAAAATATCGTGGATTGATCTGGATAAAGTATCTGTTTAGCTGCCATTAATATTAGATTAGCCATTTCTTGAATGCGTTTTTATAAAATGAATTATGATTTTATTATAATGCTTGTGCGTACATATTTACATGAGTTTGGAAATATAAATATAGGCTGGTAAATAATTTCTATTAATATATTGTTTTATTAGGATCAAATTTCTATGTCGGCAATGCCATCATTTGATATTGCTCGCAATTGACACTTGCATAAGTAAGTCATTATTCTGCGCTCGATATGGTCTTTAATTTCGTTGGGGACGTTGTTAAATAAGGTTGCCATTCGCTCATAGTTTAACATCCGTTCGTGATTAAATTCAGTTTCGTTCTGCAAAATCGGGAAAGCTTCTTTCTCGAAGCCCGAATTTGTTAGTTCTTCATATTCAATAATGGTCTCATTGTATTGATAATTGTTATATGGTGAAGATCGTGATAAGGTTTCTTCACTTGCTTCCAAGTTCTTGGAATGCAAACGTAATTTTTCACGTTTATTAATACGTGAACGTTTACTAGAGTTGTTTAAACAGACAGTTCTCTCAAGAAAACGCATACTTTCAAGATAAGGCCATGTTGACCCTCGAATTGTACCTTCTTTAGGGCATAATTCGTGACATTGGCGAAGTTCCCTCTGGAAGTGGTTTCGCAGATTATTCCAACGACTGAGACAGAAACCAGCTATAAACATACAAAAATTAAAAATAATATTATGCTCCAATATTTATAATAGTTCTTACGAGTAGTTCCCATTTCTGAAGCAATAGTACTCCATAATCGATTTTTTTCTTTCATGCATTCGAATGTTGAAAGTCCACCCCATTGCCGGTGGTATAGTACTGGATGCGGTTGGACCAATGATATTAACTTAAAATCGAACGGCCGATTTTTCTTGTGACTGGTTCTTGTCATTCTAGGTGATCATACACTAGAATCTCCTCTTGTTCTATGGCTACATTAATGTCGTTTAAAGAACCAACATATTTTGTAAACATTGATGTTGATGTTTTATGTAGAAATGTCAAATGGATTAATTTTCACAGGCAATAAATATTATCTCGATAATCATAACGGCGCATCTCGACAGGCTAAAGTTTATTGCATGCTAAGAGCCAAATCTGTATGTGAACATTTGTTATCATAACATAATCATTTGCGAAAAGGCATCGGGTAGGTAGGTTCGAGCTGATATAGCGCATGTTTTGATCTCTTGAACTGTTTACATTTTTATATGGATGAAAAAAATGTATGGGAATAATAAGAAAAGAGAAATATACTTATTTCTACAAATGAAAACTGATCTGTCAGACTGCTGACAGTTCATTGCTTTCCAATTAGTGTGCCATATATTGTATTCCATAAGTAATATGGAGTCTCCTCGGGCAATACGTACAGCAATACAGTTACTATACAATAAATTTTTGCCTCGATTTCTGCCTAGTCGAGATGCCAGGTAATGGTGGAAACAATGGTCTTCGGACTGGATGGCCATCTAGCGACTAATAGTATCCTCATAAAAGTTGCAAATTTCAAAAATCAAAATAGCTAAATGAAATAAAACGAAATATAATCTCTAAATATAACATATAAGTAGTTCGTATAATGTGCTATTAGTAGTTATGAAAATTTGTTGTAAGCATTTTTTTTTTTAATTTTTTGTACACTGGCAATATTTTGTAATAGTAGAAAATGTATACACCCGAGGTTAATAAGTGGTCTGGCAATATTTGTAATAGCAGAAAATGTAAAGCTAATGAAATCCATTAACATTCTCTGGTAAAGTGTATACAAAAATATGTATAAAACCAGAAAACATTAATGGACAATAGCAAACCAGAGAACATAAAACAAACTCTGAGTAAACCAAGTAATTCATAATGGTTAATGAAAGTTTGATTAGAACTTAGCATTATTTTAAAACCTATAATTTGCTTATGGGTATTAATAAAAAGTGGATTTTACATTGATGTGGATGTAAACGGAGGAAGATAAACCTTCTTACGTGAATATTGTTGTATGAACCATGGTATAGATTTATATCGCTACTCCCGCTGTGCCAAGGTGTGAATTATTTTGAATGTAGTGGGTGTTAAGCCACCTTCAGCAATGGAGATACCATAAAGATCTCATTAACACGATTCCAAAGAATTGAGCTTACATATGTAGTTACATATATACACATTTAAGGAAATGAATATACACAATGCGTCAATTACCTGGCCGTCGGGATCTAAATCATTTTGGAAGCTGTAAAAATATATATATACATATACTTGTTTAGAAATGGCCAACAGTGAAGCTAGTGTAAACAATCTGTGGCTTTTGCTTTTATGGGCGCATACATGCGTATGCAAGCAAGATATTTAATTATTTGAAGCAAACAATGGCAGTTTGGTATACATAACGCGCGTGTATTTACATACATATGTTAAATGGCACAGTAAAAGTATAAAAATACGAGTTCTTAATATTCGGAATGAATCCAATGGAAATGTGGTTGATACAAAAATGACTACCATTTTCTGAGGAGCCATAAGCTGTACAAATTTATACTTTAATCACAATTGAAATTAAATACAAACTTAAATACATATATCATGGAGTTCTCAATACCCTTAACATGCTCAGGACGTACCGTGCGGATATAAGAGTGAGAAAGAAAACTAGCATGTTGCAGTGGTAAACTTATTTTTCCTGCTGGCTTTGTTCATATTTATGCATGTTGCATTAGCATAACATGAATCTTGCAATAATATAATTCAAGTTGATCTGTTTTATGAGAATTGTAATTTAGTAACAAAATATAGAAGGTGTTCTCAAAGTTTTGTTTTAAGCCTGCATCATTATAGGAAGATTAACTCGAATATTAGCAATAAGAAGTTGAGTAGATTATGTCGAGTTTTATTAGCGAAAGTGGAACTTCTGCTGAATTACAACTTAATAGCAGAGTAGTGGCCGTAGTATCTGCGACATCGACGGCAGCAGTGGCTGCAACTGCGCTTGTGGAGACTTCAAATCAAATAAATTCGAAAAACTCAATTATGCAACGGGACAAGTCCGAGACACCTGCAATTAGTTGTCCTGACGACATGGTTAGTACAAATCCTGCGATCGAAGAAGAAACCCGATTTAGCGATACCAGAGGGGGGATAAATCTATCATTAATGCAAAACTCGCCTCCACCCCATAGTTACCGACATTCGCGAGCCTATCGTCATTTTAAAAATCCACCACAACCACATATGTGTATTCGCACAACCTCAGAATCGGGTGAAGAACTATTTATTAATGTACTTAGTTGGACGAGAATAGTGATACCACAAGAGCCTACCGACCCTATACCATTATATGGAGGAATGAGGGTACGTTAAAAAAAAAAAAAATTAATAATAATCCTAATAAATGTTGGTTTATATTTGTAGGTCCCTCCAGGAAGTCCTCGAAGCCCGCCTATTGTTTTTGCTGTTATGGCAAATCCCGAAGTTTTAAAGGATTCTGGACGTCATAGCAAAGATCCAGAGGAACGCAGAGCTATGGTTGAATTAATGTGTGATTTTGTAGAAGCAATGAATCCTGGTCTTAAATTAGTAAGGTATGATATTGAAATTGAAATCTCAAAACAGAGTATTTGCAAAAAAAGCGGAGTAGCTACAATGTTGAGAAAAAGTTTAATCATAATTTGCGGTGAATGTATAATATCCTTGACAACAATCCAACAAAGATATCATGCCAATCCCAACTGATACGCGAGTGAGCCGTGGTTTCAGACATAGTAATTAATAAATGGAGAAAAATGAATTTTCAAAATCGAAACCAAAAATTGTAATTGTTCACTTTGAGACTTATTAGTATTAGATGATGTCATTGAAAACCACTGCAACAGAACATAGCCTCAGGTTAGGCTAGGTGGTGCAACTGCCTATACCAATTCTCTTTCTCAATATTTTGGCTTTTAACATAGCGCAATCTACATAATCCGTTCCCACGACAGTTGTTCTTTTGTCGTCCTCAAAATTACTTCAGGAATGTTTGCTGCCGTCACAAAAAAACAATAATTCCTAGAATAAAATAGCCTAGACCGAACATTAAAGATAATTATAATAATATTATATAAAAACTATTAATTTTCAATAGAAAAAATATCCTATTTTTTTATGTTGGGTCTATATCTGCACAGACTTCAAAAATTTATCAAAATCGGTTCGGTAATAAAGGTTATACGTAATTAAAAAATAATTTTAAGTAAACTCCGCGTGTCTGCTGGATTTTACACAGGAAACAGGACGTAAGCATCAATGATAAGAAGCTATTCGATATTACATTTGATGAATTTTGTGGCAATGTTTTTAAAATTAGTATTTGCTGAGACGTATAATTCATATAGCTGATGTGAAATTTATGCTAAGAATAAATGTAAAATAATTTTATTTTATCTTATTTTAGGAACGCCATTATTCTGAAGGATAGGGATATATCTGGAGAACTAAAAGATGTATGGAGTGCGGTGCAAGCTCAAAGAGATCGAGAAAGGGAGGAACAAATTATACAACAACGACAGCAGCATCACTTTCACAGCATCACCACTCAACAGATGTTTCCAAAGTCTACTGAAGCTATACGAATTTCCGAACAGAAACAAATCAATACAGTATGTACAGAAAAATCGGATAAACTTATGTTGGGTAGTTTAGCTGAAAAATCCTTAAATAATAGAACTGTTTCTGTGCAGTCAGATAGTACAAATACATCTGCCGCAGGTGATTTCACCGTACATATAAAGGACACTGTAAAATTAAAACAACCTCAAGAAATGTATGAAATATGTGCTAATACCGCAAGTGGTGGTGATGATGAGATTACTATTTTAAGTGACGGAAAGGATCAAACTAATGCCACTAATAAATTATCTGCCACAACCGATACTTGCGATAATAGAGAAGTATCTGCCAAAACTTTTTCTGGCCCTCAACTTATAATCGGAGAAGAAAAAAGTAAAAGTAAAGGTTTCGAACATATTGATAGTCCTTTGCCTTTATCATCTAGCACAGTACTCACAATAGAAACTCCCGCTATAAATAACATAGGTACAAGTTCAGGACTTACAACTTCCAATCATATAAAAATGAATACAACGGTTTCCCCCGCAGTATCCGCATCAACGATTACTAAAAAAGATAAATTAGTTGGGTTTTTACCTAACGGATGCATATTCCCACGTTTTAAGAACTATAAAAACAAAGAAAAAGATAAAGATAAAGAAAGCAAATCGAAAGATAAAACTTTACTCAATGCTTTGAAAAAAAGCAAAGACAAAAAAGTCGCAAATGTTGAGAATTGTGAGAAATCTTCAATGGACTGTGATCCAAAGATAAATTACGAAAAAAACTGTATTAGTTTAGAAAATGAGATACAACATTTGGATCTCAATAAAATCGAAACAACCACAAGTGGTGACAACATGTATGCTAAGTTGAAAATCGCCGCTACTTCGGCGTCAGCAAAATAGATAGATTTATTGTATTATTTTCCAGTTAGATGCACATAGATATGCGCATATACAGTGACTCACACGATTGTTCACACGGTATCAATACCGTTCCTAATCGATGAACTCGTAAATGTTTTGATGTCCTATAAATGCTTTTATTTTGTTTTTCATTAAACAACTACAAATAAAAGCAATAATGAAGCTAAATTTAAAACTCGATATTAAACTATCGTATAACCAACTTTTGCGCATATAATGGATTTGATTCTTATAGGCATACTTAAACTGAAACTTGCCCATGTTTCTGGAATTTTTTATGTATGCCCCACAGGTGCTCTGTTGAGTTAAGGTCCGGACCTTACGGAAGCCAATCTAGCATAATAATATTAATGTCCTGAGCTCATTCTTGAGTCCCCCCTCGCTTTGTGTTTCAGATCATTATCCTGTTGGAAGACAATGTCTGACACATTTTCACCAACCAATTCCAACACTATAATGAAGCCAAAAAATTAAAATTATTCCATTTTATGAAATCATTTTTTTGCGCAAGTCTGAACTCTTCCAGCAAAAGTCTCAAAAATGATCACGCTTCCCTTCGGCGTAATATTGAAATTTTACTTAACTTTAATTTTTGTGAGGGCGTAAAACATATTCGTAAAGGGATCTCAAAACGGAAAAAAAGCTTTTCGATTGAAGCGTGATCATTTTCGTGTGTCACTGTATATGTTTAAGAAGTCCGATCATTTGTATTGTAGGAACTCTAATGTTAAACGGAAACATTAGCCTTTAATAAAACAAGTCTTGTTTCAAAACTAAACTATCAATTTTTTTGTTTAGTTTTTATTTGATATGATTTTATAATGAAAAAATTTGTTTACAGAATTATTTAAGGAAACTCATTGATTTTTATGGCCCATGCATTAATTTTTATATATAAAATTTTTCCCCTAAATGTAACATTTGTAATGTTAATTACGTCCTTTAAACATAAGTAAAATTTTGGATTGCTTTTTTAAATTGAACGAATATAAAGTAATCATTTACATATTTCCAAAGTATTATGAAATTAGGTTTAGAAATAAATTAGCATTCATATATGTATACATATGAGATACACAAAAACGAAGTATCGAATCATTTACATAAGTACATATTTATTTATGTTTTTAAAACTGAAAGTCTTAATTTTTTATTCTTGCATCTATCTATACATACACTCACGTTCAAAAATAACACAAAAATTTTAGATGAATATTTATGATTATATATTATAATTATAAATTTGCTGCTTGGAAATAAATGATCCGATCACTATCAAATCCTCATCTTCTATTTATAGGTCTCCATCAACAAATAAAAAAAAAAATACCGCATTTCTCACTTCTTGTTATATTTCGACCGTATATAATTTTTTTCTTTCTTTCAGAATTTTAAAACAATTTATACGGTATTTTTTTTAATCCCCAAAAATCGCTTTTTTAGGCTTTCAGACTAGGTGTACCCCTTAATTATTTTAAATGCTTCTTACAAAATATATAATGAACATAACTAGCCAATTTTGCATATTTTCTTTTTGCATTTCTGTTATTTTAGTATAACACTAAATGAATGAAAAAATGTCACGAAATTTCAATAATAAATCAAAGGTAACAAAACTATTACGTTGTATATGAACTGATATTTTAAGATCTAAATTTTAAATGAGAACAGTAAGACTCCTATAAAATGATGAATATATTCATTGAAATTAAGGCGATTAACGATACCTCGGAACAAATTCAAACAAATAAGAGTTTTTTTCAAATGCATATGACACAGTCAGTTCCTTTTTCAAAAGTGAGTATTGTCATAAAAATAATAATTATGGTGTCTACAAGTTTTACAACTTTATTCTTTTCTATTTGAGGATTACCACATTGGGGTAGAATTGTAGTACAGTAATTTGTATGTCGCAGAAGAATCACGATTATCTCAGTAAATTATTGGATAATATGCCTTATATCCAACTCATAAACTTAAAATATCCTTTTCTACACACATACATATGTCCTACTCGTACACCACACTACTGTACTTGGGGGGGGAAATTATTGTGTAACCGAAAAATGTATATGTAAGTGGACCTTCCTATAGAAGCCGAAACGACTTTTCCGATCAAAATTATTTAAATGTACAATTATACAATATAAATTTAATTACATTAGTGTTTGGGTGCCCTATTACACTGCCCTGGTGTAGAATAGATACCTATATCTATAATAACTGCCATGAGGAGAATATGACTGCTGTGTTTAATAATTTGTATCAGTTTGATTGAAAAAAATAAATTATATGTGTATACATATGAGTGTATAAATATATACAAATACTCTCCTTTTGTCTTGGCATAAATTATTTGGCTACGTAATACAATTGAATTGTGATTTTTTAAAGTAAATATTTCTGAAAATCTCAATTCTTTAATCCATTATATTTAACTAAATATAAAGAAATATATAATTAAAAATGTAAAATTATTAACTAGTTAAATTAAAATACTTGGTAAGTTATTATACCCCACGAAAGATGGGGACTAGCTGTAAGTGTAAATGATTAAGGCAATTATAATTTATTATAACGTTATAAGGATGTAAAATAAACAACCATAAGAATGATAAGATATACAATGTGAAATAGCAATATATAATTTTGTAAGTTTGTAACTTTATATAAAAATTGATATATACATAATAAAGAAACTTGACTTTTATATTTTCAAGTATAAATTATAGTAATTACAACAAACATTAAATTTACCAATTGAATACACCAATATAAATACATACAATAAAATTCTCTTTTCTTTATAAATTATATTTTATCTTTTAAAAGGTAAATAACCTCCTAGTCCATTCAGTGACACATTTGTACTATAAAAAATTAAGTTGCTGTACATTAACGCCGTTTAGTTGGGTGTTCTTCAATAGGTACACAAGACTCCTACTTTGAACACCATTAATTATATTCTACATTGTCTACTTTTGACATGTATATGTAAATAGAAATATGGAAAAGAATATATTGCAATCTGAAAAGATATTTACAATTCAATTACTTCAAAAACTATAGTTGGATTTTTATACACTACTGTGATCAAATTGGAATTTTTAACTTATACTTCGCGTGTTTTTCGAATCGGAATATTTTTTTCTGTAAGTTGGTAGTACTGTTAGTGTTATGTTCTATGCTAAATTTCATGTCAAAATATTCGTTAGTATTTGAGATACGCGTCATTTTGTGAGGATCTAAAAGTGAATTCTTCGATTTTTACTATGTCTGAATTTATTGACGATAATGCACCATCTCATACTGTATTGGTTAGTCGCCACAGTCGTGCCGCAACCACCGCATTCGCCTGATTTACCTTCGTGTAGCTTCTGGCTATTCAGCAAATTCACATGATCACTCCTAGGATACTATTTTGATTCAATTGAGGATATAAAAGCTGAATCGAAGAAGGCGCTGATGACCATTACGACGGAGGATTTTTATGACTGGAAAATTCGTTGGCATAAGTGTATTGCAGCGGGAGGGGATTACTTTGAAGGAGATGAAATGGACAACATTCACCTTTCAATTTGATCACAGTAGTAAGTTATACTTTCCTCAAAAGCAACTATTAATCATGCAACTATTATGCCAAATTATATTTAAGTTCATTTAATCTTATAGTGATAACTTTTTCTATTAAAAGTTAATTCTAAAATAAGTACATATCGTCACCTAAAATGCAAAATAACGTAACAGCATTTTCGAAAATTTACAGTGGCGTGAATGAAACACGAAACAAAATGGAAACCCGATTTATATTTGAGTGCAGAACCTGAAAATGTTGGACATACATATGTAATATAATGTATGTAATTTTAAGTGGTGAATCGTAATCAATAAGACACTCAATTTCGAATTTTTTGATGATACGTTATTTTGCATTTTAGGTGACGATATACACATCCAGTTGTTACATGTAAGCTCTTTCAAATTTCATGAGCTTTGCAAAAAGACAGCTTAACACAAGTATAAACCGCTTGTATTATGAGAGAGGAGACAGAATGATAGATATTTCAGTAAAATTTCGTTATAATGTTTTACATAACATGTCATCATTCTGTATTAAAAATAGGTGAAATCTGTGTTAATTTTCCTCAATTGATGGCGCAGATGGATGTGAATTGATATTATACAAATTGCTTTGAAATTAATATTCATCTTTTCGCGGAACAATAAATTTATTTTACTTATTGTTCTAAACATTTCGGTTGCATAAATACATGTTTTCAACACATTCAAAAAGGTTATATTTTAGATGGTAATTATGAATAATAACCTATATATGTATCTATGTATGTAGCACTTATGGTAAAAATTGTTATGAGGACATTATTCTTTTCTTTTTTTATTACTGAATTAGCAACGAAACGTAATTCACAATTTTATTTTAATAAGAAAGGTTCTCATTTCAGTTTAGTTTAGCGTTTTAATTGCACATACTTTTAAAATCAACTAAATGTATGAATGAGATAAAAGACAATTGATTGTATATCGATTGTATTAAAAAAACTTATATTTCACTCATTATTATTATTTTCCGCTCGGAGATGCTCTAACTCCTCGCGTTCCTTCTTGTTTCGCAATAGGGGTACATTATAGTCAAAAGCGTAGAAGAAGCCTCGTGGAGGACCAGTTTCCTCAGGTCCAGGAACATAAGGTGGTTCTTGATGAACATATTCCTTGTATTCCGATTCCGCAGGTTCATTGCGTTGTTGTTGATATTCAGGTGCAAATGGATCAGGGTTGTTACCGTTGGCAGCTGCTAATTCACCCCAGAGTTTAAAATGCTCTTCCTCAGCTTTGCGAACTGCCGGTGTCTTGGTGGCAGGCTCCTTCAAATGGGCAGGTCGGTTATCTTCGACATGAAATCCTGTACGATCCGCGTAGTATTTGGCTACAAAATCTCGACCAGTGGGTTGAACATACTTATATGAACCACTTACTGTGCCTGATTCGTCCTTCTTTTCATTCTTGCCCTGATTCCAATCACGATAACCATACACATATTGGCCTAATCCGTCCTGTCCATGATATTGGTGAGCGTCATAATGTTCTTCCACATATTCCTCAGGGTGATCTATCACACGACCCATGTATACGAACTCACCTTTTTCATTGCGAGATTCTGGC
>NW_026038263.1:0-38342 GCF_023373825.1 Bactrocera dorsalis
GTACAGTAAAAAATGGAGACTCGAAACTTGAATTTTTGAGTCTGCAAAATTTTTGTTATGGAGGTAGGGTGGTCTAAATCAAAATCCCAAAGTTAGGTATTTTTGAGGACGGTAGATTCGCCTATCCCCTTGAGTAACTGGTTTTCCAATAGGGATTGAAATGATCTGTTTTTTTGTTTTTTTTTAATTGGATAAGATTATAACGCCAAGTGAACACACATTGTTGAAAAATTATTTATTAGCGAAATAATAGTTCAACAATAGCAATTTTTCGCGTGCCTTTGCCATTTTGTGGTCGTAATAATCGTGTGCCACGAGTGTATGTTCTCGCTATTGGTCAAATATTATTGAAAACTTCGAAGCGTAACATTTTCTTTCCAATATAAAAATAGCTTCGAAGTAATGTGAAATATTGCTAAACTTCGGGTGAGAGTGTGGCTGAAGACTACAATTTTCGATTCCAAGCTATTCTGCAAGAATTGAGACTATCTCAAACCAAAACCTTACATCTTTGGAGAAAATTATTTGGGCTTGCACCCGCATTAAATAGTTCTCACTCAATAATTGAAGCCTTTGGAACCACCGGTGAAATTGCGTGATGGAATTCTTTATGTTTTCTTGGAACAACTTGAAAACTATAACAATTTCTTTTAGAAAATCCATCTTCTCCGTATGATGGATCACTTTCATCGGAATATACAAGTGGTGCGGGTAAATAGACAAAACTGCCAATTCCGAGCGCACACACGACCACGACACAAAAATTCAGTATGAAATAATTCCCGCATGAGCAACGGATTACTAATTCAACAAAATTGTGTCGCAAGTTATGAAACATGGATTTTGGTCTGGTGAAATGATTCGTTCCGTAATTCTTAGGAAATGAAACCGTTACCGTCAAATAAAGAGCTGTGTAGATCGATGATAAGCAATTTTTTTGTATATTGGCCGTAATTGGAAGAAGTTGATCTAGACAACATCTTGGTTCCAACAAAAAGGGCTACGTGATTTGAATGATGTTTATACTCAGAACTTAATTGTATCCGTTGTACTTCAGTGTTAAAATGACATTTGGAATTCCGAACAAATCCAGTGTTTTATTTTAAAGGAAGCATATCAATCGTATTGAAAAAAGCTCTTTTTTATGTAGAATATTTTAAAACTGTGAGAGCTGCGTTATGTAGAGTTATATTTAGCCGTTACAAGCATATCGTCATGATATCAAACCACTTTTGGACAGAAGGCTTCTCTATCGTTCCAGTTTTTCATTACTAATTTAAAACTAATTGGAGTACCAAAACTAAAGTTAGGTGCCTAAAGCTTTTTAATAATTCCTGTTTTGAGTGTACTATTAAAAAAAGTTGTCATTTAAATTTAAGAATCTACAAGGCAACTAACTTTGTTGAACAAAACACTATTATTATTATCTACTCCTAATATTCTTACAGTTAAACCAAATAAAAGAACGAATAACCTTTCATGGGCTGCATACTCATTCAAGTTTATCGTATGCAAAGTATTCGAACATTATTGCCAAGTTGCGGCAAAAATTTGATAGTGTCGTTTATTGCCTGTATATATTCTGTATTATGTGATTTCTTAATTGCCTTCGAACGTGTTAACACAAAGGGTAAATGTTGTTCGACAGAAGTAGCAAAAGAGTGCAGTGCGCAAACCGTTTGTATCTGTCACCACTGACCACACACACAATGAATTTGCCAATACATATTAACCTGGCAATTAGAACTACCAAAACTACTTGACATGCATATTAACATATGTATGTATTGATAGATGACTGTATACAACCCCCCCCCCCCCCCCCCCCCCGGATTTCACCAATATTAATATTTCCTGTCTGTAGTTAAGTGTTAAAGCATTTTTGTTACTTTATGGCAGGGAAGGGCGCACAGGAAAAACATTATTCTTAAGAACCACAATTTAAATTATTTGTTGGAGGGTTGGTTGATTTTCGAAATGTTGTTATTCTTGTGTGCCTTTTCTAGCATTTCTGTGTTGTGAGGCTTAAATAATATTAGTTAAGAACTTTTTTAATTAGCACAAAACTATTTCCCAATTTGATTCGTTCCAAATCACTTCTCTAGGTGGTAGGACTGTACAAAGACGTTTCTGATATCAAAAATCAAAATAAGTCAGTTACGTGTTTAGGACCCTTGTCTTTGCTGTGAGTACAGTAAAATAGATTCAACAAGTAAAGTTCCATAAATTTTGGTATATGAAATCAAAATCTTATGTCCATAGAAACACGTTCAGAATGTTCGCACGACAGAGGCATTCGGTGATAGTTGTTTGTCTCGAACAAGTGAATATTGTATAGTGGGACAAACCTTACTCATTAGAGTCCGTTGAAACAAGTGCAAGACCATGTTGAGGTGACGAAACCACCTGTTCGCAGGACGGCCAAGACTCAACATCACACTGATGATCAAAATCGTCAACGCCTAAAATCAAAGAATTGGTGTTTTAGGAAATAAATCATGTTTCGCGCTAATAACCGTGTAAAAACATTTTATGGATGAATATTCAATACAAGCAGCTCTAGGATTTTTAATTAGTTTATTGACCTGACTTGTTTGTCTCGAACATTAACTGTGAGACAGCAGTTATAATAGATATGAGATACATTGTTCTGTAATATGTTTCAAGACAATGACTATGCAGATATATTCCTTGTTGGTGTGAGGGGTGCAAAGCCGATAAATGCAGATGTTCGATCGTAAAGCAGAGGTACGCGATTAAATCTAGTGTGTGAAATACTAACCCGGTAAAAACTCTCCGCGTATGCTAGAGATCGATTGCTTCGAATAGTATTAAAAGTCCAGGTGTTACCAGATGTTGCCTTGAGGCAAGAAGGTAATTGTTGTCAGCGTGCGACACCACTAGGCTTGTCACGCCGGTCGCCGATAAATACAGCTGTGACTTGCTTTTTGTGGAATTTAGCGAGCATTTAATCCAAAGTGCTGTGTGGACAAAATACGACCTTGTTCATTGTCCATCATTATGACATACAAATGGGTTGATCGTCTTCCACCATGAATTTGTTGACTTCCTGGACAAAACCGTCGATGCCAAGTTTTACTCGGAAGTGCCTGAACTCTAAGACTGGCCTTCAAGCTGATAGATGTCAATCAAGGTCCGAACTTAACGACATATCAGCATCAGTACGGATTGGAAGTGTCACCATAGCAAACCACCCCCTACTCGTGAGCAACTGTTCTTGTGCAACAGCTACCTAACAAGGTGAACTGTCAGCATCCCCCCCCCCCCCCCCATTACAAATCGCCTTTCTAGCAAGCATGTCCACAAGACCCAGATGTAACGGCTACCTAGTTATTTCTTTTTGTTTCCTTGCATGTAAAAATTTTTAGTGCAAGGCCGAGCTCAAATAGGTACGACAACACATTTTGAAACGACAGTAGGGGGGCCATTCCGGAGGAATGCCTTCCGTGACGCATTTCAACATGCTTGGAAATCGGGCGGCTTAGTAGCGCTGCAACGCCCCAATGCACAGAAGGAGCCTATTTTGAAAAGTATTTAAAGAATTTGTAATATCACGATTTGGATCAACAAATTTTTTTAAATCGATTAATTTTGCTCTTTTAATCTCACTTTACGTTCAGTCCTCTTATTGTTTTCGGACGAACCCGTGTATGCCATATACACCAGATAACACACGAAAATCAACAAAAATTTCCGGCGGCTAATTCTATGTACCTTCAAAAAGATTGTATGGCCACCTTAAGATGAGCCAAAGTCGAAAAGAATAATACGATTCTTCGATTATCGATGTGCGTAGGTACACTGCGTAATGTCCTTCCGATCCGGACCAAATCTTGGAACAACAAAGGAACACTACAATGTTATATTGACTATCGGGGCGTCGTTTACCTACACGAAGCTTATTCGTAACAATGAGGACTCCGGGGAAATTGATGTGGGCCGCATCACAAACTTTTCGGTTTGCAAGCACGAATAAATACAGCGTGATCTGAATTACTTGCCATTGATTCTTCACCGACTGAGTTTATCGTCCGAGTAAATTTTCAACCAATAGTCGTGCCAGCAAATCACTCGATTGAGATTACGTGTGTATTCTTATAAAAACTGTTGAGACTGAAGTGCTAAGCGGTCTGTGTGGTATTTGAGGTATCCATGATTACGAATTTGAGTTCCAAAATTATACACCAAATATAGGATCTATTTCGAGTCCGGCAATATGAAGTTTATTAAATCTAGCGAATTTCTCGGGCGATCTGGAACGTTCGTGTGTAAAACTTCAAACACTTTTTTAGCAAAAAGATGACAACGATTCTTTATGTAGCTTCGAACAACCCGCTTAGTATCTGTCAATCTTCAAGCGTACCGTGAAAATTTTGTGAATTCATCGACGCGTATTCGACTCTGTACACATTTGTTGTTTGGTTTTTCCTCGAAAACCAGGAAAGTAGTGTTGATTCCGCCATTTTATTAACTAAAAACTTCGATTTGGCAATTGATTTGAGATGAATCTCCAACGATTAGTGATGACAAGAATTTTCGGTTTCCCTGTGTCCTCACGAAAAACCAGTAATACTTTTGAAATCAAAGACCCAATTTCCATTTGTTAAAACAAGCGATATTATCTAAATACATAGGTACAAACATACATATATCGCAGAGAGTAGACACAAATAAAAGTGTATATTTATTTCAACTCATTTTATATTTATGTTCAACTCATGGCATGAAACAATTTCGATAGCCACCATGTACATGTTATTGTATATAGAGAGTAAAGAAACCTTGCGGATTGGCAATTGATCCTTGCCATGAGTGGAAAATAAATATAACCAATACATACATACTTAAATGAATCGCTCTAGGAGAATATTAAATGAATTCGATTAAGAAAAAAGAGACTCATTCACGAAAAATACAAGCTCCTCATTATACAAATTGGCTCAACAAATTGTTTTGACTTCTTTATTTAGTCAATGGCTTATCATTTACTAAACACGCTGACAAAGCGAAATGCTCATGTATCTTCCCACACGCACCTGAATTTTAGTGATGACAAGGGTATTATATAGGAACTTATCGAAGTTAGTGCGTTGGAACAATGGATCTATATAAATACATACATACATATAGCATATATTATACGATTTTTTACCTAGCGCCTTCATCATTCAAAATTGATGCAATATTATTACTTCAAACACTTTTTTCTCAAAGGAAGGTTTTGTAGCTCGAACACCGCTCTATATTTCAATGAAATTTATACAGGTTTGTTTCATTGTTTCGAATTTTTATAAACAATTAATTTTGGTCTTTCCTCGAAAACCAGGAAAAAAATTCTGATTCTGCCATTTTGTTAACTAAAAACTTCGATTTGGCAATTGATTTGAGATGAATCTCCAACGATTAGTGATGACAAGGAGTTTCGGTTGGAACTGGATCTATAAAAACAGTAATACTTTTAAAATCAAAGACCCAATTTCCATTTGTTAAAACAAGCGATATTATCTAAATACATAGGTACAAACATACATATATCGCAGAGAGTAGACACAAATAAAAGTGTATATTTATTTCAACTCATTTTATATTTATGTTCAACTCATGGCATGAAACAATTTCGATTACTACAAGTATTCTATAGAATATAGAAAGTATAGAATACTTGTAGTAATCGAAATTGTTTTATGCCATGAGTTGAAAATAAATATAACCAATACATACTTAAATGAATCGCTCTAGGAGAATATTAAATGAATTCGATTAAGAAAAAAGAGACTCATTCACGAAAAATACGAGCTCCTCATTATACAAATTGGCTCAACAAATTGTTTTGACTTCTTTATTTAGTCAATTACTTATCATTTACTAAACACGCTGACAAAGCGAAATGCTCATGTATCTACCTACTCGCACCTGAATGCAAGCGATACAATGCTATTGTTAATGAACTTATTTGAGTTAATGTATGTACAATGTATATTTATAAATACATACATACATATAGCATGCTTCTATTTTAATTATACGATTTTTTATATAGCGCCTTCGTGATTATACGTTTACCATATATATATATAAGATATATGTACTGTATGTACTTAACTGGGTTTCTACTCATTAATAATAGATACAACGAGGTATATAGAACGTAAAGCACGCATTTGAAGACAGGTGTTCTAAACATACATACATATAGTATATAGATATATAATTAAATACACATGTATGTACATAAGTATGTATTTTGCCGGCCGGCAGTCTAAAAGATCAACTTGCGTGACCGAGTACATTTAACGCTTTCAATCAAATTTATTGAATAATTATATATATTTAAAGATTATTGGCCAATAAAAATTTTTGTTTTTATGCTCTCTGGTGACAGATAAAATGATATTTCAAACCTTTTTTTTAATTTAACAATAATATTAAAACACCTATTTGTGCTCGGCAAAAGGTGGCCAATAGAACTCTTTATAGTCAAAACTGTTGAAGTAAATACATATATCAATGACAATAAACATTTAAAACGATTTCAGAAGTAATTCAAAAAATGAAGCCGCTGGAGTCAAGCCGAATCGATATAATACTTTAGAGCAGAACTCGATATTACTTGAAATACGAAGTTCATGACGCTGGGTATAAAAACTGCAAAACCTCTACCAAATCTAAAAAATGGAAATCGTCTCTATTTACTGCATTTAAGTTCTGCCCTCTAAAACTAGTATATAAAAGCAATAGCAAAGTAATATAGCCAAATTTAATTTCGCAAAAGCTTGCTTTTCAATTTTTATTTGACTATGACAATATACGTAATTTATACCACTTGTTTTTTCGAATCGCCACTCTCTAACTCTTGTATAATTTATATTTTTTTAAAGCTTCTCTAAAAGTATCTCGTTGTGGCTTTAGAATGGTATTGGCTTTCTTTTTGTTACTTTACGTTATTGCCGCTAAAGCATTTTAAGGTATGAACACACCATAAACTTTCGGATTACTTCGGATGTATAGTAAAACATATGTTTTTAATCGAAATACGATAAAAAAATGAATATATTTTAATTAGGAAAGGCCACTTTCAGTTTAATTTAAGTTAAGGGTTATGCAATCAAATTTAACAAGAATGTAAAAAAATCTTTGGGTTTTTGAATTTGCACGATTACTAATACATACGTCCGCGGATTACTGGAGAGAAGAGGCGGGAAGACAGAAATGGCTTTCAGAAGGCTGAAGTAACTACTGTATGTAGTATGGCCAACATTTCTGACAGGTCGGCGTGGCACCAGATACCCTACTACACGATTTAGTTAGTTACTCAAATCTGTAAGTAAAGGTATTTTCCTCTCAGAAAGAACAAAATGCAATTTTTCCCCCAAAAGTTTTCTCAAAATCGAGTATTCTTTACAAATTTTCATAGTTATTGAAACTCGCGCCCCAGAGGTCATTTTGAAATCGGTTTGGATTTGTGAGTCCTATCATATTGCGTTTATATCGTATATAGTAGGCCTAATAATTGTCTCTACATTCTTTATTCATTACAGTCTTTACTAAAACTGAAAACAGCCCCTCCATCCCCTTTTGATTAAAAAAATACTTGTTTTTATTGCGTTTTAAGCTCAGATACTTTGTTGTTGTGCACTGCCTAGAACTGTAAGGAAAATCCCACAAAAAGCAACGAAGCTTTGAATTGCTGTATTGCTGACGCATATAGTTTACATCTGCTATATCTGATGCATGTGACATACGCTTGTGTCTCTGTGTGTGTCACATTTCTGAATGCACTTGCTGCTGTCATCCAGCGCCGAGCATGATATAATCTCCGCCAAAGTCGCCGATGGGTGGGCGTAGTCGGAGGCACTAAATGTGCTAGTTATGTCACATCGGAACGACGCTACGAACAGACAGACACTAGATGAACTATATACTTACATACATAAGTATGTATGTACATATATGCCAGTCTATAAAAAAGTAGACTACGTAATTGCATTGTTTTTATTATTGTAATGCAATTTTGCAATTCTGCATTTGGCAGTCGTACGAGTAACGAGTACAACGACTCATATAAATCTACGTTTAATGGTATTTATGTATGTGTTTGTAGAAAGCAATAATATTTTTTTCATTTACACAATATACATATGATACATTTATGTTTATATATGTATATTGTACATAGGTAAGAATTACATAATTTTGTTAAAGAAATTTTATTTGCGAAATTCGTGCGGCAGAAATAAAATTTCCTGGGTGTATCATCAAATACTATACTACTTAATTAAATACATATATCGTTTTTTCAAGTTGATCGGAGTTATAGGTTTGTATATACAGCCTTGTGCGCTCGAGGCTAGCTAGGCTAAGTGCGCAGTTTTAAACACGTTTTTCTCGAAAGTGTGTTTTTGAAGTCGGTCGGCAAGATTTCTCGAAAACTACTCAACCGATCTTCATGAAAATATACACAGGTATTTAAGATGCAATTCATAAAGACTTGGACGAAAGATTTCTTTTTTTTTTTCAATGATATTTTAATTTTTTTGTAAAAATGTCTGCCAAATATCCAAAATTCAGATTTTTTCCTTCGTTTAAGTTCTAAGTTAACGTTTTAACTAAAATACGTATTTTTTCACTTTAGATGATCCTATAAGGAATTATTCTGCCAGATCGGGCGCATGTTTTTTCCGAGAGGTCACCGGAAATGGCGTCGCAATGACCGAGTTTAAAATATTTTTTTCCAAAAATTTCAGAATTTCTTTGTTAATAGTGTATGTTTGTAGGAATAAAAAATTCTAATTAAATATTCCATTTTTATATGAAAAAAAATTGTTAAAAAGGGCTATTTTTTCTCAACGAAACCCATGTAAACCCTTAAAAACACAGTTGTTTTGCGTTTGATACAAACAATGTTATATAGCATTTAACTACCCTTAGCGAGAGTAAAGTCAACAATTTGTTTTGCTACCGTTTTAAATTTTCCACAAAGTTTATAGCCCTCAGAAGACCACTTCGGAGACCCTTTAAAATGTATAATATAAATTATCCACGTGATGTGCTGTATACCCGAACTAATCCCAGTTCTGAACTCAATTTTTGAGATATCGTTCTGAAATTTTATACGCGTTTTTGTTCCCCAAGAAGTTGCTTATTTGTCGGAATACCCGATATCAGGCCGATATAGCATAGCTGCCTTATACACTGGCCGATGAAAATCAAATTATTATGTGGCAAACTCCGAAACATATGCATTTTTGTAAGTATATAAATACATAACTGCACTACTTCATCTCCATATGACATAATCACATGACTAAATCGATGCTGATGGCACTAAAAAATTTTATGCTCGAGACATTGTTACTTACGCTCTAAGTAAATATGTTTGTGTGCAAATATGTAAGCATAACACAAAAAACCAACAACAATAAAGTGAAGCATTAAGCTCATAGTGGGAAAAGCGCCAACAACCACAGTGAACATTGTGGAAGTTCTAGTGTACATATGTATGTATCTAGTATAACTGAAGTTGGCGAAAATTATGCTTGTTGTGGAAAACTTTTAAAAGGCCAACGAACCCTTAGAATGCTAAGCACAGCACGCATGTACGTGTGTGTGCTGCTACCAAATGTTTGCCTACATTCGCATTAGAATAGCGGGCGCCCCTCATAGCAAGCCAAGCCGCCACTTTGTAGCAACATAGTAGAAAGCAATCATGAAGTTATGGCCATGACGGGTTACTCGCCTTATTGCCCGGCCCCTTAACCGTTTCACCGCGTTACCGCTGCAGTTTAAAGTTAAGAAGTTCAAATTGCCTATTGAGTGGTGGTTGTTAGACATTATACAACTTAACTTGCTTCTTAGGCCACTTTGTTACAAATGCATTCAAGCGAGTATACATTCATACATTTACTCATATCTGCACATATGTATACTATGTACCTATAGTATTTACATACATCATTATTAGTATTATTATTCTTTTTAGGCTGTTGAGCATGGAAACAAATATAGAGAATTACAGTTATAAAAGTAGAAAAGAGCTTAGGAGAAAAGTAAATAGATTACCGTTATTGTTAACCACTTTCACGTTGGCACTGATTGCCTTCAGCGGCGTAATGAAACGTTTCAAAGTAGCGTAAGTAAGCATGCCAATTTTATATTGCAACCCTGTTGGGAGAATTGTAACCAAGAACCAATTTTTGGTTCTGAAGAACGATGATTGGATGTTTTAGTGTATGAGGCAAAAAATTAATAAACTACACCTATTTTAATAACTGGCGACTTATTTCTGATGTTTATGGGAAGTACTGTAATGTTATTGAATACCGACTACATTGGTTTTGAGATAAATATCAAGTTGTTTCATTCCAAATAACTACTAAATAGTGTAGATTTTTTCCCAGCAATGAACCATTATTTACTAATCGTCTATTCCATGTACAACAACCTGTCTACTTCGGTTTTGGCTGAGAAAGGAACTAAATTGAGATTTCTCATGAACACATTGGTTCGTGCTGACTACAAGCTTAAGATTCCTAGGCAAATATGGGACAACCATGCAGATAAGGTCAAATATGATAACCAAAACCCAAAACAGTTAACAACCATCACATAAAATCACGGTTTTTTATACATATATACTATACTAGACTTGCTGAATAATTTGCAAAAACTCTTTCAGATAACTTTCGTGTAAAGAATAAATTGATTTAATTTTTTACTTCGAAGCAATTCCACAGATTGGCGCAGACTTCTAAAAGGCTTTAACGAAACCATCACTTTTAACTGGCAATGAGGAATTAGTTTTTTGACTAACTAGTCCCATATAGTACAATGACAGTAGTATATCATTGTAATATGACCACCATTAGAACCCATTTACATATTTGCGCTGAGAGACATGTCCAATATTGCCGTATTTGATCTCAGATCTACATAAATCATAACTTGACTTCTTTACAGCGCATTATTGCAACAAAAATTTAGATTGTGGTTCAGTTTCAGATGAAATCAGACCCCAAAAACTATAAATTTGACAACTCCCATCCGGTAATACGAAGTTACGCTGAGAAACATGTACATGCCACATACATGGATATTTTGTATGAAAAAAATTGTTTTAATACTTCACCCTCATGGTACCGCAGCATTAAATTGAAGCACAATCCCTGTATTTCCAACACCAAACGGTCAGTGACCTTCATTAAAACGCACCCACAATTTTTATGTGTTTTACTTTCAGCGGCATAAATAGTTAATCTGTAAAACAAATTCATTTTTCGAATGGAAAGTGTAGAAAGGTTAACTACCAATTATCACGTTAATCCACCAAGCTGAACTTATTCTAAATTGCTCCGAATCGCACTAATTATTGTGTGGTCGGACCAATTTGTTCATGCGAACAACATCAGACTAGAAGGGGCTATGATTATTTGTATGCGGATATGTTAGAGTGCCTGACCATACTTTAATGATATCTAATTAAAGTTCATGTATTAGTGACACCCCAAAGCGGTCACTGAACAAATGCTGTCGACTTCAAATTATATTGTAATATTAGTGCTTATGATGTGGTGGTTATTTGCTCGGACTTATGTACCAATTTTTGGAGTGTTCTCATACGAATGGAAAGCTCTACAAATTTTGAACTTTTGACAAATTTGCCGAACGAGTCTGTATAAGTATAATATAAACTTTTTTCCCTTAAAAATTTATTCGTGTATTTGATAATGTTTGCATAGAAGTGGGCGCTCAAAAGATCGGGATTTGAACCCACAATTTAGCGGCAATCAAACACGCAGCGGAATCGACTACTTTGAACTGATAAACAAATAAATAGGCAACAAAAGAGAGACCTTCATCAGACTCGTCATCAGCAACACTTTTGCACTGAATACACTACACACACATAAGTACATACAGATGTATGTATAATATATGCAGGTATGAACGTTGTCGTAAATGCTTTTCCGCGGGGGAATGGATTCTTCACACATTTCTGCACGTTTAAAAGATTTGTTTTCATTTTGTAAATTTACAGCACCTCTGCATAGTAATTTATTTCATTGAGCAAGTGTCATTAGCAATCATTGAGGGCAGGGTGTACGAAATGAACAGACGAACACGACAAATGCTGTGCCATTATTCTACATTTCATCAGCAATTGAATAGGTACACATACTTATGTAGATATGGATTTATATATACCAATGCATGTAACATAGATGTCTATCATTGTCTCGAACCCCGTAAAGCGGTTGCGATCCCGATGTTTTTCGGGATATTATAAACAAATACAAATTTCAAATATTAATGTGTGAGAATAGATTAAAAACATATATCTGTCCTAAAATAAGATCACATAAAAAAGGGTCTAAATAGGCCTTTATTCAAATCGAACTGAATCAAAACGTGCGAAATTTGGTCTAACGTCCATTTTTTCACTTGCTTGAAGGTCTGTAAAGTAGTAGGTTACAGGCAGTCAAATTCTCACATTTCTTGTAGAGGAAAGTTTCGTAAGAGAAAAATATATTTTTCCGCATTCATGAGCATTCAAAATGACCATTTATCCACTGAAAATTTGAAAGAAAACAAAGCTGTAAGGGCAAGGAGAATTTTGTTTCTCCCAAAGAGTCTTACTTCGGTGTGTACTACCGACATATGGTGCTTAGGTTATACCGGGTCGCTGTCATGTCATATAAAGACATACAGGTCCCTTGCAATGCTAGATTGAAATTCAGCTTAATAGATTAGATAAAGTTTAATAGAGCAAGAGTTTACGTCATACAGGACGGTAAAGCTTTTCGAGAAGTTTAATAGAGACTTATCAAATTCTGATGCTTCTACTAGTACATTCAACTGAGAAGTGGAATTCTAGATAAGGCTGGACAGAAGAAGAGGAAGTGTTCTAGCGTCTCTCTC
This sequence comes from Bactrocera dorsalis, assembly GCF_023373825.1. Lineage (NCBI taxonomy): Eukaryota > Metazoa > Arthropoda > Insecta > Diptera > Tephritidae > Bactrocera > Bactrocera dorsalis. Next base: position 12,937 of record NW_026038263.1, read on the forward strand.
ATGCCTTCTTCTTTCCTACATATAGTATAATATATGTAATATAGTATAATACACATATGTATATATACATATATAGCATAGATAGAATGATCGGATTTAGGAAGAATATGCATAATCAGGCTACCGGAGTTTCTGCCTTTTTATGCCTATTAGAAGCTCATTAAGTCTAACTCTTGATACTAAGAATATCAATCAAATATAAAACTTTCTGAGTCTCAACTAAGGAGTTTGCTCCATTAGTAGTCTGCGCCTTGATGATGTCGGACAAATGAAGCATTCTACGAACGGGTTTCCAAAACTAATAATTAATTAAAACAAAAAAATTGTTTCTAAGGCAACCACCGAAGCGATAAAACGTCAGATAAAACCATTGTGTGATTTTCAGGAAAAAAATTAGCAGTCCCGTGGTTACGGGATTGAAGTATTTAATATTATGTTGCTACCATGGCAGGGCTAAGTTCCATCAGCAACTGTAATCAAGAACAATGCAATGCTGAGTGCTGTAGGTGGCTACTCCAACAACAATGCGCTATAAGGTAGACGCCACACCGTCGTTGCTCGTATTTTATTATTGTCGTCACCACAGCACACGCGTTTTTTGCTTATATTATTATACGAAAGTGCGCTATTTTATAACATTATGTATTACAAATTTAGTTACTATATTGTTGGCAGGCTTTTGCATCAGCACCAATTCACCCCATTCCCAAGTGGGGGCTCTGCCAGCTGCTCGCCAACCGCTTGTCAGAGGAAGCGTCCACTCATATGTCTATTTGTACATAAGTATGTACTATGTATATATGTGTATGTGTACATCTGGTTGTTTATCCATTCATGCGGCGATCTGTTGGCACGGTTCTACATCCATGTACATATACGCGTATGCGCAGAGGTAGACTTATGCATAGGTAAGTCTGTATGTATGTGGTATCTGCATGTCCGTTTCGCTATGGCTTTTCTGTTCCAATTTCGTTGGCGTGTGCAAGTTGTTGATTCTAAATTCATGCGCATAACACTGAAATTTTGTACTTGATTCTAATTTTCCCTTGTCATGTTTCTTCTTTTATTTTAATTGTTTGTTTGTGGGTAAGTATGTTAGTGATTTTGGTGTTGCCCATGCTGTCAGTTGTTTAAACAATGAAAGTTCTAGCTGTAATATATGTTTGTAGGGCTTTGGGTAATATTCTATAAATAAATTATACAAAAATATGTATAATTTAGGACAGTTATGTACATATGTACATAGGAATATGTATTAAACATCAAAAATTTTCCAATTCCGGCACAGGTGACTTAAATTGCACCAGTTTGAGAATGAAAAAAACCTAGCATTTATAAGACATCTGAATAAATCTAGTAGTACTAATCTGTAACAATTTGCATCTAAAAATGGTCGAGCTATATGTTTTCAAGCCCCAGATACCGAATATATAATATATTAAAAATTACGGAAACCTGTGTAAATATATATTTCCTTTACTATCAGACTTCCGTCATCGTGGTTTATTTCAATTGAGTTGATTCAAAGTGTCGTTTAATAACGAATATTCAGTTTATATGCAATACCTTTAAGGGGTCAGTAAGGTAATCTGACCTGTTTTTTGACTTTTTTTTCATAGAAATTTTTATTCTACAATAGAACTTTTTTCTCATATCATGAGACATATCGTGGAGTGTATAAACAAATTTTTTCGGATTTTTTGATGATATCTGAGTGAATGATGTGCGTTTTTTCACCGGTGGATACGATTTCTGCATCATCTGAAAAACAAAACCCAATTTATTCTTAAAAAGTATGTGAATGGTTATCGTCCCTACTAGAATCATAAAAAAATGTTGATAAATAAAAAAGTAATCAACGTTTTTTTTTATTTTTCCCCATGTTTTTTTACATAAATTTTGTTATAACATTGTCAATAAATTATAAAAAATTATGAATCTAGTAGGGACGATAGCCAGGCGTTTTGTGAACATTTAAAAAAAAATTAAGCAAATCGGTTGAGTAGTTCGACCGGAATCATGTCCGCCAGTTTAAAAAAGTGTGTATTTGAGAAAAACGCGTTTAAAGATTGAGGTGCACTCCGAGCGCTCCGAACGTTGAGCAGCATTATTATTTTTGGATCTTTTTCGAAACCTTCCAATGGTAAAGTGGGTTTCTACATTAATTCTAAGGGTATAAGGGAACAGAAAATGCAAACAAAATTTGAAAAAAGATTACCCTACTGAACTCTTAACTATAAAGTATAAATGTCGAATATAGATTGCATTGCATGTCAAATTTGGGTACGAAAAAAAATGTATAAAGAATATGAATATTATTTGGGATCCTCTATTGAATCAAAGGAACGAAAAAAATATATGGAAATTGTATAATATTTTGATAAAAGAGTAAATTCTTAATTTCGCATTTACACAGATCCAGTGCTTTGTGACTTTTGTGATTTGTAAGTATTTTTCCGCAGTTTGATTGATAAAGTTGAAGGAAAATGCATCTAATAGGTCTAATTGATTTCAAAACCACTATATTTTACTAACAACTAATAAACAAACCTTACCTACTTTTTTACTAAACATTGAATGCATCTTTTTTATTTATTGGTAGGTCTTAAAAATAAGCACTTTTATATAATTTTGTAAGCCTTAATGATAGGAAAGTTTAAATTTTTTCCAGGACAAAAGGAACAGGAATTTTAAAAACCATATATTACAGTTAGAACTCACTTTGGAACATATCTTACAACAAATAAAATACTCTTCAATTAGTTGCTTAATTTAATCAGTTAGAAGTAGTTGGCCAATTGAAAGAAATAGGAAGCAGTCTGAAACATGTTTTTCCCTTATAAAAAAATATACATTGTTACAAAGAATCAAATACCGTCTTTTACAATAGGAATGATGTTATTTCTAAGTATCGTTTAGTCCATTTGTATTTATAATTTAATCATGGAAAGATATACGCAAGAACAACGTTTAGAAATTATACGATTTTATTTTCAAAATAATCGTTCTCAAATTGCAACTTTTCGTGCAGTCTTTAGCAATAAACCGGACTCTCTTGAAGTCAATATTGAACGTGGTATTCATGACATACGACTGGATTTAGGGGAAAAAGTACTCAAAATTTGGATGATGTTATACTCGTATACAAAACTTAATTGTATCGATAAAACCGATTTGGATATTTTTAACTATTAGTGTGTTTTTATTAGAAAACATGTATACATACATATGTACATATATCTACATACATCCACTTCGTTGTAAAAGTCACTAAATTTCAACGAGCCCATTGAGGTAATTAGAGTTTAAAAGCTACATTAACAACTTTATTTATCGAGTGAAACAACTTGTAGGCAATAAAACGAATAGAGCAAAGTATACATATTAAGTTCAACAAACAAATTGTATGAACCTGATTCTATTATATGATTCTTTCTCACAGAACAATAGCTATGAACTTTCTTCAGAAGTTCTAGTAGATCAAAGACTTTCAAGTTTTCCACAGCATTTAGAACAACGAATACAAGTGTGTGTATGATCAATCCTGATCGAATCGATTAAAATACATTTAATTCATTATTTATCGCTTTCAATGCGCTCTCTACCCCCTTAAATATACAAGTATTACCTTCACTTCTAATTCTAAAGGTTGTATACTTTTCCAAGCAATTTTCATTAATCTCATAATAAAAACGTCTGACTGCAACTTTTTGTTGTTGGCACTTGGTAGAGTGCAGTTCGCGGCTCATTCATTTATCTATGATTGTATTCATGTTAGGTTGTTGTTTTTTATTTTTGTATATTTTTACTCTCATTTTATGAGATTTTTTATTACACTTGCTCAGTGGGTGATGACGAGTGAATATGGTGTGCAGTGTCTATCAATTTTTTTTCTTCACTGCAACGACGCATGCATAGCTGATTTGCTTTCTTTTTCTTTATAGTTATGCATGTACATTCATGAATATGAAAAGGCAGGTGTTAAATAGTAAGTCTAATCATTTATTGCATCAAAATTTTAAAGAAAGCAAAATTCAATTAACGATATTCTAAATTCGACGATCTGCTCTGTTAGATTCATTTCATGATGTACTGAATTGTTTACATACTTTCTTTTTTTCTAATACTTCTTACACTGTGGATACACTAAAAGATTTATTTTAAGGAAATACAAATTTTTTAAATAAAAGTTGTTAATATTGTGGTAATAAATTAAACCAAAAAAGATACTACGAAGTAATTCACTATTTTGAAGCGAATTATGTTTTAATAAAAAATTCTCATTATTACGAAGAACAATACAGTATTAACTTTTAAAGAAAAAAACTTATTTTCATTAACCTAGAACACAATTAACGGTTTAAACTCAAACACTTATCAAAAGTTTTTCTACCTAAATGGTATCCATTTGAACGTAAACAACTTTTTTTCGTTCCCGAAAATGTTGGGATTTTCATCAAAAGTGTGCAATATTACTCAGATAAACGTAAATCAACCCCTCTGCTTACTGAAAATTTCGACATTTTCATAAAATTTTTACAATTCTGAAATTTAAGAAATAAAAGGTTTTTTGAGTACCGAAAGAAATCATAAAAAGTGATAATTAATTGAAGAGTTTTATTGTGTTGCTTTAGAACCAACCTTTTGTAGGCTTATATCTAGATGCTAAGCACCATAAGCTACAAATACTTGTAGATTAACGGAAGCCATAAAAAGACAGGTGTGTTAACGTGGACTGCCACGTAGACCTTCACCTTAATGGATAAATGCCATGGGAAATGCAGCAACTGCTTACGAATATAGACTACGTAAAATAAATAAACAACAAAGTGTAACAACAATAATATATTATATTATTATATTATATACCCAATAATTATGAGTTGATTAATAGAAATAAAGTTAAAGGTAATAATCAAAACGGTTAATTTGGTTTTTTAATAATAAATTGCATATTTAAGCATATTTATATATTCTGATTCTAACCAAAACAAGAACTTAACAGATATCTTGTACATTAAGTTGGTTGCGTCAAAGCATTAAACTGAGATGACAAATTCCACGTACTACGACGTCAGCTTGAAAGTGTGGCATTATGTAAACAAAACTTGTTTGAATTTCATTAGAAATTTTTCGTAGCTCTCCTCTCTTTTAAATTGGCCTCTAAAAAGAATAGAAAAAAGCTCTTTTCGTAAGTGAAAAGTAAAGACTTGTCAACCTTATTACGCTCCGTTTTTACCAAAAATATTTTACAATTATTTTCTTCCTCCTCTTAATTCAATAATGACTTCAATAACTAATGCCTTTCCTTTCAAATTCATCACAAAGAAGCAAAAGTCCAAAACTGTATATTATCTATTTGAATTACTCTTGATATGAAGCTACGGTAGCTATTTAGCGCTCCTTTTGCTACTAACCCAAGTATATTGAACTGTCTGTTAGTAAAAAATAATATATGTACTATATATAAAAAATTCTGGTAACGAGATGTTATTTTAACAATACAATAAGGGAAAATGTAATTATTTATTGGATACACTTTGGATCCATTTTTATTGAAGTAACATAAGACCAGTCAAAATGAGCTGAATTAATAATTATCAGAGAATTCAGCATTTGGCTTTTCTGCGAACGATCAAAATCTAAGAGAGAATATAGTAATAGTAGCTGTCTTGGTATGGATAAACTTAGAAAGTGGTGAAAAGAACAGACGACAGATTATGCTAAGAAATCATTGAAAAGCCCCCGGGCTACCATAATAGAACGCATTTTTTGGCAAAATTCGTTGTTTTTTTTATTCCCCGAACCACCCCAACTTTTCCATACCGTTTTTGTAGTACGATTTTACAAAATAGGCCGCAGTTTCGGCGATTACCTCTTCATTTGCCGAAATTTTCTTCTCAGCAAGAATTCTTTTGAGAACAGAAGAAATCTGGAGAATTTTATGTTAATAAGTTATCCAGATGCAGAGAAGTAATTTCTGATTTCAGATTAATATAATTAGGGGTTTTATATAGTCTCATACAGTTAGATGCTATAACGAACCGAAAACTTGAGAAATGTTATTGCGTAAACTCATTTTTGTATGTAATACAAAAACCATTTTTTTAAGCAAGTGTACAAATTTACAATTTTACGTTATGACAATTAATTAATTAAATCAAAAAAATTTAATAATAATTAAAAGTACATTTATTTTTAAGCTTCAATCAATGCAAACTATTGAAATGCAATTTTAATACTGCTGTGAATTTTGGTAATTTCACTAAAGTCTCCAAAGTTTGATACTTGCTAGCTTATGGTTATACACACTGCAACTATTGCTACAACTACCCCTTATGAAAGCACAAAAGTACTTCGAATCGCTAATTATAGCATTTTAATAATGCAAATTATGCAATACATGCCAACAGAAGCCAATAGGGCGAAAGCCCTTCGCACAAATTACTGTCATAATTAGCAGGTAAGTGCCAAAATTCACCGTGAAAATACAATGAAGTACAGCAGTAAATGCATATGTACCTATGTATGTATATGTCTATGGTATATTCCCTATATATAGTAAGTAATTATAATTTATTATTCTTAAAGAAAAGCCGCGTGAAAGGGACTATCATAAATCAGGCGGATTACGAGTATTTTTATTTTGAAATGTCAAATTATTATGCCGCAAAACAGACGCAGTAAAACAAAGTAGCACGAATTTTAGAACTTATAGCGTACCTACAAATGCCGATACATATGTAATAAGAAAATATTATTTTGTAAATAGTCCAAATACAAGTCGCATTTCTTTTGTATAAGTACTTTTGCGTGACTTCCCAAAAAAATCGATTCACAGCGGAAAAGCATACTAAAAGATTTGTGAGAATGCATATACATATATGTATGTGTGAATGTATACGAGTGTATGTATTATATATAATAAAATATATATTAGCTTCTAATGCCTAATTGTGCGGTAGAATTTTTTTTGGACCACCCATTATGTATACATACATATGTAGTTGTCTATTCATATAGTGAGCGACACTTATTCTTATTATATATATATATATGTATATATAACGTAGGTATGTATTTATAATTGTCATGCCCCCAAAAACACCTTACACAATGTCGATGTTAAAGTCATATACTACAAATAGGTACACACACAGTGGTGCCAAAAAGTAAATAAACTTATGTGACAAAAAAAATTATGTGAACACATTGCAAACTACGTGATTGTGATATCATAGGTAAATAAATATGGTAGTTGGTTATCTATTTACTTAAAATCGAGATATAAATAATGAGGCGAGTAATGTACATAGGCTGCTATATATATTTCTGCACTACACTAAGTGTTGCCAGGTGCAATCTGACATTTCCATTGGAAAGTTTGACATTTTTTAGCATAACATCACTCAGAACGTTTTGTCATTTAATAGTGAATTGTTTTATTTACAGGGAATTAAAAAATTCATCTCGGCCAAAAAATGGAATTAACTCGTGATCATTTTCGTGCGATCATTTTTCACAACTTTCGACGTGGATTATCACGACAAGAGTGCATCGATGAACTAAAATCTTTGTATGGCTATGAAGCACCATCCTATAGCACTGTGAAAAACTGGTACAACGAATTCAATCGTGGCCGACGCTCGCTCAAAGACGAATTCCGTAAAGGTCGTCCAAAAGCAGACGTTGTGCCAGAAAACATCGATGCCGTACGTGAACTGATAATACAAGACCGTCATGTAACATATGTACCTTCAGATAGAGGCATGCCTATGCATTTCTCCCACCAGCATACATTCGATATTGCATGTACACCTGGCCGTAGAAAAGTTTTGTTCTCGTTGGATCCCGCACAATTTGACAATCGCTCAAAAAAAGGCTCGTGTGGATTGGTGTAAAGAAATGCTGAAAAAATACGATCGCGGTGCTTCAAAAGACGTTTATAAGATCGTCACAGGTGACGAATCATGGATCTATGCGTATGAGCCCGAAACAAAACAGCAATCGACCGGGTGGGTCTTCCAAGACGAGCCAAATCCAACGAAAAAAAAAAAACATTTTCGTTGATAAATATGCCTTTTTTCATTATTAGGCCAGAAATATATATCGCAGCCCTCGTATGTATATTGAACGTATGTTGTATAGCACTTTAGAAGTTTGTGGACTTCATAAGTACTTAAAACCAATGACTTAAGGGCACACTTTGTATGAATTTTATTTTTTTAGCATAAAAGTATGTACTTTACAAATTTATGAAAATATATATGAATATTTCAAAAAAATTTTCAGTTACATCTCTCTAAAGAGTAGCCACCAATAATCTAGTCAAAAATTTTATCTTTAAACGCTTTATTTTCAAAACTAAAATTTTCAAATTGACTGTAGTTGTATCTCGAAGAAAAAAAAATATATCATTCGATCACTTTGATTTATCTTCTGCTTTTTTTATGCGTACCATGACGCTTCAGATTTTCGACTATATAAAAATTGACATTTTGTCGGTCAAAGGATCACCTTAGTTTTGAGCAAAATTTTACAATTTCTTCAGCAATTTTATTAAGCTTCATATCTTTTTCGTGAATCGTTGTATTGGCAATAACTTACAGAGTAATAATCTTTTTTTTAACATGGAAAAGGTCACCATCCTCAATGTTTTGATACATTTAATGCAGTAGTTTATTCAAAAGAGTTCTCAGGCGCTTCTACTAGGTGTACGCCTTAATAGAAAAATAGTTCGAGTGATAAAATACAACTTTTAAGTAAATAACAAAATTGCCAAAAACATCAAAAATTTATTTATATCACATTATATCCAGATAACTTATTGTACGTTAACGATAACTTTCTAAAATTTTGTCAGGGCGGCCTAGTAACTTGACATGCGTAAAATAAGAACGGGACCTAAAAAAAATAAAGATTCCAAATTTTTTTTTTTCAGTTTCACATCCCACTTAACATAATAAAATAACAAAATCAAAAGCATCAGGCATGCTACTAATTTCTGAAAATCTCTCAATATATAAATGTGTATAACAAGTTTTAGCATTCACTGTCGTTCGATTCAAATTTATCAACAAATACGAAAATAGAACAAATGTCAGAAAAGCGAATACACTTTTGCAGCCGGTTACCACATGAAAGTACGAGTATTTTCACCGGCTTTTTATTTCATGGTGTTTGTATATACTACTAGAATACTATGTTAGAAAAAATGCAAAAAGAAATGCAAACAATTTTATGTGTTTTATAAACATCTATAAATTTATGAACGCAAGTTTACATATATTTCGCAAAGCGGTTTGTTGTACGTTTTGACATTTTATATTTAAATGAACAAATTGTTCACAAAAGTATTTAAATAAAGCTTTAGAAGCAGATAAAACTAAAACTTATATCCATGTGTACATGAGTACATAGATAAATAAAATAAAATCACCTCTAAAAAGTTTAGTTTTTAATTCATATGGCATTTTTAAGTATTTATAGCACAATTTATAGATGTTTCCCAAATTTTTCGTAAATTTTTGTTTTCCATTTTATTATAAGAAATCCTTTACAAAACAAAAAAGAACACTTAATTGCGGGCGACACAAAATGCTCACGAAATGTGAATAATATAAAGAAAAATGCATTTATTTAGATGTTTGCTGAAATTTACAATACTTCAAATAAGGTCTTTCAACTTATCCCTAAATTAGATACGTACAAATTAGCTGAAATTCCAAATAGACTGATTGCGGTTAGATCAGTTAAGTTCTAATTTCACTACAGGAAACCTTTACTCATAGTTACTAAGAGAGTTTGACAGTTCGCTTCGTTTAAGACGTTTATGACATGTTGCAATCTCGTAGCTACATGAGCTTTTATTGTAAAGTCAAAGGTTTTTTCCATCTGTTAACTGTTAATTTGTATATCAATCCAGAAAAATTTTAAATACCAAAGTCAAATATCAAAATTAGTATCATACGGCTGATTTAAACCAAAGTTGATACAACTGGTGAAGAAAGTCTGCAGATTGACCAAAAATGTTTTGATGCTACGATAACTCTAAAAGTTTGAAATTTTTCACAAGGACCCTCATTAGTTCAAATGATACATATCGCACAGGATATGTATATATCACTTATAGTCTTGTCGGATGGCTACGTTAATCCGGATTAAGTATGATCCAAATTTTTGTGTGACAGACGGCAGCTATGCAAGTTTGAAACTCTCGTAAACAGCTGATTGTCATTTTTATAATATTTTCAATGAAAATTGATAGAAGATAAACATTGCGGTTGTTAGCCAATCAATTTTTACAAAAATATTTCTTATTACAAAAACATATCAACACGTAATTTTTAAAACTGCGTCATAACATAAAATTTCTTGTTCTATTATTGAAAATTTTAAAAACAGCTATCAGTGTTGCTAGTTTTTCATTCACAATATATTAAAATTGGACATTTTTAACAATGTTGTCAACGAAAATGCAGCTCCCTACTCTCTGAAATTTTGAGGGTTAAATAGGAGTTAGCAACAAAGTTATCTTCACTAACTCCTGCAATAATCCGAGTTAATACAGTTAATCGGCGTTAGATTAGTCGGTAAAATCCGAACATAATTCAAATTTCACTTTTTTTATATGAATTTTATTTAATTTATAATGTATTAAAAAAAGCTAAAACCAAAAGCAATCTTCGAAGTAAATTATTATTTTTTTTTTGATATGATAAGATCTTATGTTTTATGTATTGTACAACTACATTATTTTTGCTGTTATATTCCCCTAATGTCAGCAATACAATTTTTATTTCATATATACATATATTTAAAATTTTGTTTTTTCCATCTCCTTTGGCAGCTTTAAACTTTGAGCTTTCTAAGAGAATGCCAAATGAATTTGGCTGAGTGAAAAATCAATTGCAACCGATTCTGCACCACTGAGTTTTCACATGCGTGTACTTACACGCATCTAAATTGTATACACATATTTAAAATAGTTCACCCATCCCCCTTGAATTTAATTATACCAGATATGCGCTTGAACTCACATACCTTCTATTTTTAGTATTAATACTATATACTCTCAAGTGTCTCGCGTTCTAGTAAAATAAGTGTTAACCAGCCTTCACTTTTCCCACTGATGCTTGTTAAATCGATACTGGCGTCTTGCGGCGAGATTCAGCAACAACAAGCTTACTGCTGCCACATGAAGCACATACAATATGAAACCCATGCACACACACACACAAAGTGTTTGCGTTGCGTGCAAAAGGGTGGCACTGCGTTTGTATGGCGCATAGACACACAAAAGAGGTGGAGTGCGCTCCTGCCAAGGAAAATGCGTTTGGACGACTTCAAGTCACAAGCTCGTCTTACCGCTTTTGGGGTCAACCGTTCGAAGAATGTGCACCATATGCGGCCTAACACCATATTGAGTGTTAAATTTGCAGTTGTAGTTGTAAATGTCGTTGGTGTTGCTGTTGGAGGCATTAACACGAGCGCAGCAAACAGTGCCATTGGCAATGTCGCATATTTTATTGATTGCGCGTCTGCCTGCCGAAAAGGCATCATCTAACGGTACAACATCTGATATTGCAGAAAAAGGCGTGCCACAACGAAACACAAGAAACAACAGCGTACACTGCTTGCATTGGCAATTGGTTCAAAGGTATTGGAAGCTTGTGCAGAAAGCGGCACTTGTTGTTGAAGCAGCGTTGTCGCCATAAAATACCCACTTTTTATGTACAAATTCGCTGCTTTTAATGAACCCGAACTCATTAAGTTAATTAAAAAAGCAAAAGTACAAACTCACCTTTTTTGTCGTGCGAGTTTTCTACAAACGGCTTTCAATTATCCTGCAAATGTAAAAGATACTGTTTGAGTCGACTTTTTCCGATACACTTTTCATATTTTACAATTTATAAAAAAATAAAAATAATTTTACGCAATTCAAATAAATTTTTTAGTATTTAATATTTGCTTTTGTTTTACAAAAATTTTACTTTCTTGCTTATTTTTCAATTCTTAGCTATTTTATCTTTGCGCACACTAATTTTTTGTAGATACAAATTTTCCGATACAAATCCACTGTTGAAAGTTCGTATAGATACACTTTAACGCGCGCGTTATGTACATACAGTGCACCGCTTCTTTACGCTCATGAAGCTTATAATCAATAACTTCTAACTAGCTTTCTTAACCCAAATTTACCTATACGTATTCACAGTAATTACTTATTATTTTTTTGTACGTTAATTCACGGCCAATTTTGCCGACAGAAAAATCACCAAATAATTTTCTATAAATTTAGAACTTTTATGCAATGCTTAGTTAGCCACTAGTTAGACTGACACGTTCCAAACACGCTCACGTTTTCCACTCAACTAATACGTTGCTTTCTTCTACTTATGTTGTTATGGAGGCGCAGTTGGTCGGTTTCTCTTCTATCGCTGCTCAAATCTCATTTTCTTGGCTAGCAGGTGGCGGTTGTAGAAGAGCAGTGTGCGCGAGTAGTGATTGTGCACATGTGCAGATTTGAAGGTACATGCACACAATATGGGGTATGTGTATAAGTGAACAAGATTTTCCGATCCCGATTCGGGATTTTCATAAAAAGTTTAAAATAGTATATGTAAACAAATTTTTTCAATCCCGAAACTTCGCTATTTTCGTAAAATGTGAATAATATTACTCAGGTAACACGCAAAAAAGCCTTGCTCCATTCCCGAAAACTTCGAGATTCTCACAAAATGTTTTATGAATTCCTTCTCATTCCCTAAACCTTTGGAGCTTTTTAAGAAGTGTTCCAAAAATTCCGGGATTTTCATAAAATATTTTTGAAACCCGAAAGTACAGCAAATATTTTTCTAATACTACATCAAGATGTTGTATGTTATCATAGCTTTCTTATAATTTAACAATCAAATATGAGTTATTTCGTTAGAACTTCTTAAATTTGATAGTTAGCATCATTTTAGACTTAAGCATACTCATTGTACTCCACTCAACATATGCTTAATATCTTTTCGGGTTTCACGTCACTAATCTTATCTCCATGATGTGATAAAACTGATACTCCAAATTCAAAAGTGAGCTAGAAGGTGGCAACGATAAAGTGGAAAATAGATAATACTCCTTTTTTAATTTATGTGCCTATAACTAGTGCTATTAATTTATTGTTCTCATTATCTGCCGATATAAAATTTCACTGATGGAATTTTAATAAATAAACTAATTTTTAACATAAGATATGTTAATGCACAGAAATATGAATTTTTGATTTCCAACTAAAATTTTTAGACGATAATTTTTACTTTTACAGACTTTATGTAATATATGATATGTCTAATCATGTCTGTTCAATTAGTCAGGTTAGACCAGTGTTGTCCAGTGTGACTGTGTGCACGTTATACTTGTGTTGGTTATTCTAGCGTCAGCTGATCGCAAAATTCTTCTTTGCTTGCCTACCCCAGTTAGAACAGTGCCGGTCATGTTACCTAGTGACATGCCAGTAACGCGTGCCGGTTTAATTGTCACACTTTCCTATCACGTTCTTAAGGGCGAATCAAAAAACCTCCCAAAACTTCTGTATGCATGTGATTTTTTATCAGTCCAGTGTTGTCCAACGTGACTGTGTGGACGTTATGCTTGTGTTGGTTATTCTAGCGTCAGCTGATCGCAAAATTCTTCTTTGCTTGCCTACCCCAGTTAGAACAGTGCCGGTCATGTTACCTAGTGACATGCCGGTAACGCGTGCCGGTTTAATTGTCACACTTTCCTATCACGTTCTTAAGGGCGAATCAAAAAACCTCCCAAAACTTCTGTATACATGTGATTTTTTATCAGTCCAGTGTTGTCCAACGTGACTGTGTGGACGTTATGCTTGTGTTGGTTATTCTAGCGTCAGCTGATCGCAAAATTCTTCTTTGCTTGCCTACCCCAGTTAGAACAGTGCCGGTCATGTTACCTAGTGACATGCCGGTAACGCGTGCTGGTTTAATTGTCACACTTTCCTATCACGTTCTTAAGGGCGAATCAAAAAACTTCCCAAAACTTCTGTAGACATGTGATTTTTTATCACCTTCTTGAGCACACATTTTCTGTTCTGTTCTCACTGCCGTTAGAAAGATCAAAAAACAGCTGTTATTGTCATTCAAGAATTCACATCGCTTAATATTTATCAAAAGAAAAGATTGTCATATAGTATTTTGAAATAAAAGCCGTATTTCTTTTAATATTTTTCATATAATAGAAATAATAGATGCATTTTTTCATTTGTTAAGTCGATTTTCAGGTGAAATTAGATTCATTGCTTTAAAAAAATATTATTTGTTTACATTTTTTCCCTTTGTATTGTTTAAATCAGCTGTGATAATGTAACAGATTTCCAGTGCTGACAAGTAGATTGCGCAAAATCAGAGTCGCACAGAGAGATTTAGCGTGGATCAGTTTCAAATCATTTCAATGAAGTGATTTGGAACTGTCATTTTTGTATGGCGAAATCTTGATAAATTTTTAAGATTAGTGGGATAATCCATTCAACAGCCGAAATCGTGTGATTAAGTGTCGGTCTGAACATGGTATAAAACATTTTATTTGGTATTGTAAAACTGGAATAAGAGCGTAAACGACATTCATCGATTTTAGAACACCCGATAACATCAATTATCGATTATTACATTGTTTGCTAGAAATTATTCATATAAACAGATGTTTTTATTTTGCTCTGCACAGAAAAAGTGGCTTTGCTGCAAAAAGAAAATAATATTAGTGTAATTTGCAAGGAAATCTCGTAAAAATGAGTTCTGGTGTTGTGCGGGCACCAGTCTCGCAGCTTATCCACAATAAAGAAGAGGATGTTGATAGTGAGGAACCAAAAAAGAAATCCCGTGAGGATTGGCGTAAAGCCAAAGAGTTGGAAGAGGCTCGTAAAGCGGGTACTGCACCAGCTGCTGTAGATGAGGAGGGCCGAGATATCAATCCACATATACCGCAATACATTTCCAATGCACCTTGGTATTATAATGCACAAGGTCCAACATTAAAACATCAAAGGCCACAAAGAGAGGATGAGCAGGGTCAGCTGGAAAAACGTGCTCCAAAAGGGTTAGATACCACTAAATTAGTAACGAAATTCCGAAAAGGTGCATGTGAAAATTGTGGTGCGATGACGCATAAGAAAAAGGATTGTTTGGAGCGACCACGCAAGGTGTTAGCCAGATATGCTGAGTCGATTGTAGTGCATGATGAGCATGTGGTGCAAGATACAGCAGTAAATTATGATGAAAAACGTGATCGTTGGAGCTCATATGATCCCGCCAATCATAAAGAAATTATTGAGGAATATGAAAAAGTCGAGGAAGCGAAACGACAACTAAAAGCAGAGAAGTTGAAAAAAAGTAAATTATTTGTTAAAATTTTCTCATTAGCAATTTAGTTACATTTTTATATGTATATTATAGATCCTGATGCAGAGTTTTCGGATGATAATGACAACGAGGACAAATATGTAGACGAGGTAGACATGCCTGGCACAAAAGTGGACTCAAAACAACGTATTACTGTGCGTAATCTGCGAATACGCGAAGACACGGCAAAATATCTTAGAAATTTGGATCCGAATTCAGCTTATTATGATCCTAAAACACGTTCTATGCGTGATAATCCAAACCCTCATCAGGCACCAGAAGAGTAAGCCTTGGAAATTATTATTATTTTCTTAAATATGTACTAGCTCAACTTCATTTGCTTTTTACAGAGTGGAGTTTGCTGGGGAAAATTTTGTACGTTTTTCAGGTGACACTACGAAACATGCTACAGCTCAACTGTTCGCTTGGGAAGCGCATGGCAAAGGCGTTGATGTTCATTTGCTTGCTGAGCCCACAAAGTTAGAACTCCTGCAAAAGGAGTACGACAAGAAAAAAGAACAGTTCAAATCTAGTGTAAGTACAATGCTCACTTAAATATTCAAATTCGGTTCTACATTTTTACTTTTCTACTACATTTATAGACTAAAGACGACATAGTGGAGAAATATGGTGGCGAGGAGCATTTAAAAGCGCCTCCCAAGTCGCTGCTTCTTGCTCAATCAGAAGAGTACATTGAATACTCACGAAGTGGAAAAGTTATTAAAGGCATAGAAAAGCCAAAGGCTCGTAGTATTTACGAAGAGGATGTCATGATTAATAATCATACAACTGTTTGGGGCAGTTATTGGAATGGTGGACGATGGGGCTACAAGTGTTGCAAGTCATTTATTAAGGTATTATACTATTTATGTTTAAAAAAATAATTATTTACATATGCATTTCCACAGAACTCTTACTGCATAGGTATGAAGGATCCAGAAGCGCTCGCTGATCTGCTAAATCCCGCCCCGGGGACTAGCGTACCAGATACTGCAATAACTACAGAAGTGCCAAGAGAAGAAAAAGAAAAACCAGCAGAATCGGCATCTTCTTCATCCTCCTCATCGTCATCGTCATCTTCGTCTTCCTCATCATCTTCATCAGAAGACGAAGAAGAGGCCAAAAAGACGCAGTTAGAAAATAAAAAAGTGAAGAAAAAAATGAAGAAGCGTGAGAAGAAACGAAAGTCTAAGAATCAAAAGCGGAAGGAGAAAAAAGAAAAGGCAAAGGAAAAAGCACTACGTGCGAAGGAGAAGGCCCAGTTGGAAGCCGCTTTGCGTGATATACGTGCCAAGTCGGAAGATGAAGACGAGCACAAGGATGAACGTAAGCGCGGCTACAACAGCAAATACGACGTTAAGGCACCGACGGAAGAAGAAATCGACGAGTGGCAACGTAAGCGGCAGCGCACAGATGATCCTATGATGCAATTTATGTCCAAATAAACGATTTAATGCTAATTTAATTAATTTGTTGTTTTTTCTCATTTAATACAAAATTTTATATTTTTATACGTAAGCATATTCTAAATAACTATACAATGGCGTATTGCTCATAAAGCAGTTCTCTAATTTTATAGTACTCCTCTGATACGCAACCCTCCATAGTCACTTTACCCGCATCCATGCGCCGCAGAGCCAGCGTGCCATTTGCACACCATAATACACCTCCGGAAAACTCTGAACTGATATTGTTGCGCATCAGCACTTGCTTGAAGTCTGATAGTTTGAGTTCGTTAATTAACACAGCATTGTGTACAGGTATGTCGTCGGTTTCGAGCGTTTCAAGTGTGAGAGTCTTGTCCTCCGATACCTCGACTTCCATGTCGCCGTCGTCCGTTGCTCTCGAATCTATAGCTTGCGTACGCACTCCAATACGAGCATCCACCCAGGCCACCTCAGCATCTTTACCCTTTTGGAATTGCAGCTGCGCCACAAGACCTTCCGTCAAACGCACCTGGTAAATATGCGACTCGGTTGTGGCATCAATGGTCTGTTGTGTTAAAAAAAAAAATAATTTTAAAATTTAGATTCAAGAGAAAACAAACAAAACTTACTTCACCCTTTTGTGGTGTAAAAACTCTTGCTCCAATATTTTGTTGGCAGTGTTTGGCAACAACACTGGTGGCCTCCTCTGAGCCGTGTACTACAATGACACGTCTGGGACGCAATTGCGACAATATCTTAAGCATCGATTCACCATCCGAACGTCCTTCAAAGTCGATTCGCTGAATTTGTGCATTAATTTCAATTGTTTTCCGCTGACTGGTGCATTTGGTGGGTTTCTCCAACAATTGAACATCTATTTGTTGGATTTTTGTTAAGTTTGGTTTTGCATAATAATATAATTGAATTGCTTATTACCATTTGTGTTCGTTTTACTCTCCTTCGGTTCTTCCTTTTTGATATTTTCCTTATTTTCATCGATCGCAGTTTCAAATCCCAATTCCGAAATGCGGTAATCGTCTAAATTGATAATTTCACCATATTCGTCACACTTGATCTTTTCTTCATGGAAGGGAAACATGGCATAGTGCTTTTTGTTCGATTTGAAGAAACCACTGTGATGACGGCCTTCCGGACGCACAACTATGTCATGTTTGCCGGTAATAACGCTCATCTCGATGTCATCATCCGAATCCGAGCTGCTTTCTTCTTCTATATCCTGCTTAACAATCAAACGGTTTAGCTTTTCACCTTGTGTGCGCAGGTATTCTTCCAACTCAGCACCCTCCAGTTCTACACGTCGACGCACATCCAGTTCCAGTTTTCTGCCCGGTGAAGCATTGTCTACCAAGTCCATTGCTAATGTACCTTGCGATGTCCTAAACGAAAAATTTACATTTTTCTATTTGGTAAGGAAATTTGTTAAAGTAAACTAATTACCTGGATGTAATAATTATACTGTTCGAAGGATTTGCTGCCCATTGCACGAATAATTCGCGTGTGAATCCACTTTCCAAATCGGGAGTGCTGGCCAGCACAACTTTTGGGCTGGACATCTTTGCCAGCTCAGCTAAATTATGGCACAGTTGCATGTGACGGAATTGAAAAGGGTTATTTCGCGCACCCTCAAATGATTTCATCAGCTTGTCGCTCATCCATTCAATTTGGGATTTTGCAAATTCAATTACATTGTAACTGACGTTATTCAACATAGCCAATGAGTAAGCCATCAGACCAGATTCTTTATTTTTCCACAGTTGATCAAGCATATGCGCCAACTCCAGCACACGCCCTGCTGTATCCACTGCAATCAAAACATTACCATTGTTGCGCACCGTTTGTAGAATATTTGTCATAAGTTTTTCATCGCGCGCACGACGACGTGCCTGTTGATATTGTGCGTTAAAAGCGTCTGTTATAAGTAGTGAAGGCCGCTGGAGGCGTTCTAGTTCACAACCATTTAGGTGACGCTCTTTTTTATGATTGAAATCTGTGGCATATACAATGTCTTCTTCACCCACTTTAAGGATTTTCCAGATAGTGCCACCTATCATATGCCCTGCGGGAAGTGGCGTTACAGTAATACCATAACCTTTACCTAAACATAACATAAATAGTAATAAATGTTTGTTTCTACATACTTGTATGTAAAGTATAACTAACCTTTAAGTGAAACTGTTTGATTGTACTTAAGTTGAATGATTTTATCGAATGCGGCGTCCACATCGTCAAGTGAAAATAAATCAAAATCGTACATATTATAATGCGACATATATAAATCGTACATAAACATTTGTCCCATTTTATAAACAGGTATTGTTGCATAGATCGGACAATTCATGCCAAGTTTGCCGACCAGGTAGGGCAACGCACCCAAGTGATAAACGTCAGGATGGGATAGTAGCACAGCGTCGATAGTATGCACATGCCTGTCCATTTTTGAAAATAAATTATTTTTATTATATTTTTTACTTATTTCCTACCTTTTTAATTCCTTTATAAGGTTGGGATCGAATTTTTCGTCCCAACCGCAATCAAGCAGTATTCGCACTTCGTCGATTTGCAAAATATAACAGGGTGGTGTTTCATCCATAGCCCCGGATATTGTATGAAGTTTTATTATAGAAGTCATTTTGTATAAACGCTAATATTAATTGTTAATTAATGTTTATGTTATTTTCTAAACAAATTGTTACTTTATCTGCCTGGCGGTACTTTGTGTGTTTGCTTGTATGTATCACAATATTGCCGTATCTAAGTAAACTTTTAAGCAGAACTATTTTACTATTTCTAGATTGTGGCAACCTTTAGTTATCAGCTGAGATTGTACAGGGGTATTCACATTAACAAGTATTATATGAAATCTCGACTTTTTGTAAATTATTACGGGCGAATTTTGTCGGCGATCATAATATTCTTACTTTTTTTTAAAGGAGTGGATGATAGCGGTAATCGAAAACATATTTGGCAATTATCCCTATCACAGAACCGAAACTTTTTTTTGGTTTGTTGGCAATGAGATTTTAAGTAGACCCACCAGAACCCCGCGTAATAAGTCGCTTGATTTGATAAAATTTCTTAGTTCTTTCAATTCCCACTGTCCAATTTCTTTAATATTAAAACATCGAGCGCCATGGAAGATATTACGTCCCAACCTATTGACCAAAGGATTTTAGGATTTCGCCAAGGTTATACTTTAACGTTTTTTATCATCCACCGTAAATGGTCTGTATTCTTTCACTTTACTTACTGATGGTAAGACCTCAGGGGTAAGTACCCTATAATGTCGCCAACCATTTTAATCAATACCCTCTTTTTTAAAAGTATACGCTGTTTGGGCTGTCCGCTATACACATTTTTTTGCATCCCCTGTATTGGTGAAGTTACAGAACCTGAAGCGTTCTTCCAAAACATCCATTGATTCAAGCAATTTTAGAAAATATTGAAACTTTCGGCAGCTTATAAAGACTGTGTTCCCAGCTATCACAAAAAAAAAAAATAAAAAGAAACTCCTAGAGTAATTCAGTGATATTTTTACAAATATCATTATATTTGTATTTCGATATGTATAAATTAGAAAAAATTAACATGATTTATTAAATTTTAAAATAAATTTAAAATTTAAAACAATAAAGATGTGCTGCACTTAAAATCAACTTATAGTCCACTGTTAAACTTCAATAATTCGAAAATACTATGATATAATTTATACCACCCTAAGCCTAAAATACAGCATGTCATATTTAAAATTTGCTAATCGAATTGCAGTTATTTCGACACAAATTTATCAGTTGACCATGTGTTCAGATCTTAAGGCGGCGATGGCTCAAAATCACAAACATAATTTTCAGCCTTCAAAAACGAGAAAGTTGATTCGATTACAATCAAATAATCGAATCAATCGAATAACTTTAGTTCTCTGCTGATCTTCTTAATTTTATTATCCAGTGTTTTGTCTTCCGCTTCACAGATATAGTAATGCCTCGAAGTACACTCCTGTCCATAGTAATTATAAATGTGTTTTGTGGGATTGTAAGATAGCCGCAAGCATCGACCTTGACCCTCAATCTCCACGGTATTGTTTAGGATGGTTTCATTGAGGGAAGGGTCATCTTCGTCCTTCTTCTTCTTATCCTTGTCACCGCCATCCACATCGATTGTATTGCTCTCTGTATTATTTGCATGTGACATGGCAATGGATGTGAGATTCATGTTTGGATTAACCGGTTTCGCCGAATTAGACCAAATCCAAAGCAAACCGGGATTCAAACCACCCAACCAGTAGTCACGTCCACGATGCTGCGGCTGATTCAATAGGTGAGCCATGATTTCTTCATTCTCTGAACCCCTTTCAAATTCCGCAAGGTGTGAATTCAGCGCCTTACACGCTGAGTTGGCGGTCTTCCAGTTCACCTGCTGGTTGCTATTGATGTAATAACAATTATCACTGATACGTGTAAAATTTGTGGGGCACGGATCACGCACTGAAATTTGAAAAAATATTAGTTTCAAGTAAATTTACAAAACAGGGTGTTAGTCACCTTCTTTCTGATTATTTCCCGCCATCAAGTAGTAAATTAATTGTTCGGCTCGTCGTATACGGCTCTCCAAGTAATCCACGCGGTAAACGAGTTTCTCTATCGCGCCCAATAGGTATAGATCATTTTCTGTCACTGCCCGAAATGGTGGCTGCGCTCCGTTGTGTTGGACCGATTGTATGTGGTGCTGTTGTACGGGTACCGGTCGCACCGGCGGTGGTGGTTGTGTTGGTGGTGATTGAGACTGACTGCTGCCACCTCCACCTAAGCCGAACAGTTGTTGGAAAAATCCTGGTTGTTGACGCTGTTGTTGTTCCTGTAGCTGTTGCTGTTGTATCATTTGATTTGTCATAGGACGAAATTGTGGATTTACTACATGAACTGGTGGCCTCATGTGTGGTTCCAACTCCACTGCTTCGCCGATGCGTTTTGTTATGTAAACATTTGGTCGTTTGTAGAGCGAAGAGTGGTAAGAAAGTGGACCAGGTCCTCCGTTCGGCATATTTGGATTCATCATAGACATATCATTTTGACTGGGAATGAATGGTAGATCTTTTGATGTTCGCGCACTTGGACTGGATTGGCTGTAAAATATTAAGTATAAGGAAAAAATGTTATTCAAGGAATGGGGAAAATTGTTATTAATTGCATTATTAATTTTGTGTAAAACAATTTAACTTAGAAAATACAGTAGAGGATATCGTATGAAAATTAAGTCTGCGTCTGTTAGGAACACGTGGTCCGCCATTGAAGTGTGATTATTACCATCGATTCCCACTATTAATGTGTATATGTGTGGGTAGCTTACGCGTAAAAATCCATCAATTGTCAATTGTAGAATTTTTCGCTCCAATGTCCCAAGTGACGCTTTATCAGATGTAGTAATCATCCGATCAATCAGACCATATGTTGGGACGGGCAGGATGGAAGACCTACTGAATGTATAGTCTTTTTTTATTCGTTAAGGGGGAATTGTGATCTTGAATTTTCTTCGAAGTTATAAATCTCAGACCGGGAGCAAGCACATTTATAGCATATCTCAGTTTTAAGTTCTGACAAAAAAGCACCCCCAAATTGTAAATAAAATCCCCGGGTAAATGATATTTCAAAAAAATGTGGTTTGCTAATTAGGTGGGACTGTCCTTTATTAATATGCCAAATATGACCGCGATCTGTCATCTAATTTGTTTACAGCAGCTGCTTAAGTCGGTACACCTCAGTAGTGCGTTGCGATTTTTACAATTCTTAAAAATATTGAACAAAGAATTTTGTATTTCTAACCACATTTTGTGAGCGGAATAGTTGCAAATGTTGGAAAAGTTTTATCAAAAACACAAACCTTCGAGTGGTACACAGTCTTGAAGACATGTCTCGTTTAACAGATAAAAATATTAAAATAGTGAAGAATATGGTGCTTGAAAATCGTCAGGGAATTATTAGAGATGGCAAGAGAGCTCGACATCTCTCTCGAATGCGTTCGAATGACTTTAGTGGATATGTATTTTGGATATGAAACGCGTTCTTGCTCGACTCGTCCCGATAAATCTGAATTTTTTGCGCATCAAGCCACCATGAATACCATCGATCAACTACCGTATTCTTCTGTTCTTCAAACTGAAATTGCCGCTCCCTCGATCGAAAACAAATTTCACTGAAGGAGCTGAATTCCATCCCAAAACGTGCTTATGAAAATTGTTTCGAGGACTGGAAAATTCGTTGACATAAGTACATTACATCTTGGGGGGGTTACTTTGAAGAAGGAAAAATAAATATTGATAAATAATTAAATATTTTGCGTTTTATTGACAATTGCCGGGTTCTTTTTTGTTACAATTTATATAAAGACACCGACCTTTAATTCGAACATGTGAGAGCTGCTTTGCTTTTTTATTTGAAACGTTCTCTGATATAGCTTACAACTTTAATTGTATATCAAAAAACAAAACTATACACAAATACAGCTTATTGAAAATAATGTGGATAAATTACCAACTCTTGAGACAGTTACTGAGAAAATACTTCTTTTAAGATGATATTGAGAAGGAGGCTTTTCTAGGAGCAAAGGGAAAAGGAAGTACTTTTGGCATCTTGGATGCCTCACACCTTCTAGAACACTTTACTCGTCGAGTGGCATCAAGATGTATACCAAAACTAGGAAAGCTTTATGATGATGTACATACTAAGCTATCGAATATCAATTTTTATACTCTTGCAACATGTCGTTACGAAATATAATAATTTTGTTCACCTAACGGTTGTAAATATTACCTACAGATATAGGGTTATGCATATATATTTGATCAGGATGACGAGATAAGTTGTAATTCGTATGACTGTTTGTCTGTCCGTCCGTCCAATCGTGCAAGCTGTAACTTCAGTAAAAATTGAGATATCTAGATGAAACATGGTATGCGCCTTCCTTGGTAACAAAAAAGTATGAGTTCGTAGATCGTAATCGGAACAACTGGTACGACCACAAAACACTATTAACCGGAAATCTATAAAGTGCCATAACTAAGCACTAAATTAAGATATACAATTCTAATTTGGCACAGGGGATCGCAGCCGGGGCATTTGTGGGCAAACATTTTTCAAAAAGTGGGCGTGGCCCGCCCTTCAATAAATTTAATGTATGTACATAGCTCTGAAACCACCAAATATTATATTATGAGAACTTCTACCGACTATTACAGTGTGAAAATGGGCGAAACACAATTCCATCTGATTCTTTCCTTTCCAGTGTACTAATCAAGAATTAATTATTGTTATGGAATAAAACATTGCAAGAATAATGCCTTTAAAGTGTACCACAGTATGACCGAAAACTGTTCAAGCCCATTGGTACTGAATATTTGGACCCTAGTATCTATAGTTGACTTTTCACTGAACATATAGTCATTGTGTAAGATACACAATTGATATTTATGAATAATATTTTCCCAACAATGGTATGTCTTTGTGTCGAGAATAGGTTGAATCGGGTCAATACGTTCCTCAGCTCCCATATACATCATACAACGATTCTCGAACTTCCAGGTATCGGCCAAAGTTGTGCCTAAAACGGGTAAAATTGGGATAAAACTTGACCTAGGCCTCTTTACTCCATATAATATGTGAGATACCTTAATGGAACCTAGCCCTTCCTTATTTGTTGGTCATAAATTACTTAATTACTTAATATTACTTAATTACTTTTAATATTAAATTTGAAATCGTCGTTGAATTTAATCTTTCAGATAATGTGGTATTTTTTGTGTTCGCTGACCTTCCGTGCAGTAAATGTTATGTTGATTCGGGCGAATTCGGTCTATAGATTGTTTGTGTTGTTAATACAATCTATTATAAATGTTAAATTAGTTTTAAAACTAAATAAATTCAGGTTGTGGTTGATCCTTTATACAAATGCATTGCTCTTTATAAAGCTGGAAGATGTCTTCTTTTCAAGTTGGTTTAATTACAAAATTGTAGCTAGTCACTAGCTAATAGATTTATTAAATAAATTCATTTGCGAAGGTAAATATCATGAAATAATAACAAACGATTAAGAAATTTTGTGAGCAAATTGGTAAAAAGGGTTCTCCGTTGAATATGGAGGCTTTTCACACTTACATGCATGGAAAACTGCAGAAATATTCGCCAGCACCCATCCGTGGTTCTGGATGCCTTCAACTGTCCATAAAATTTTAATTCATAGAACAAATATATTAGAAAATCTATCACTTTCACTTGGGAGCAGGTCTTAGAAGCGTGCACAAAAGTTTTAGTTACTTCTGGCAGCATCACACTCGAAAAAATTCTAGGACGACTAGAATGGAAGATCATTTGTACACAATGTTGTTTTTTTCCGACCTCCTTCGTAATTAAAATATCATCAATATTTGCAAAAAGGAATATTAAATAATCGAAGAGGTGAAACTGTTACTTTCAGTTGAAAATTACCTTTAACCTGTCATTCCGATACTTCGGACGAATAATTCATTTTTATTGTCGTGAGGGTGATTATTTTAAAAATGTATACATATTTT
>NW_026038264.1:0-38278 GCF_023373825.1 Bactrocera dorsalis
TTTTTCGAGCATTTCGGCCGGAATAGCCCGAATTTCTTCGGAAATGTTGTCTTCCAAAGCTGGAATAGTTGCTGGCTTATTTCTGTAGACTTTAGACTTGACGTAGCCCCACAAAAAATAGTCTAAAGGCGTTAAATCGCATGATCTTGGTGGCCAACTTACGGGTCCATTTCTTGAGATGAATTGTTGTCCGAAGTTTTCCCTCAAAATGACCATAGAATCGCGAGCTGTGTGGCATGTAGCGCCATCTTGTTGAAACCACATGTCAACCAAGTTCAGTTCTTCCATTTTTGGCAACAAAAAGTTTGTTAGCATCGAACGATAGCGATCGCCATTCACCGTAACGTTGCGTCCAACAGCATCTTTGAAAAAATACGGTCCAATGATTCCACCAGCGTACAAACCACACCAAACAGTGCATTTTTCGGGATGCATGGGCAGTTCTTGAACGGCTTCTGGTTGCTCTTCACCCCAAATGCGGCAATTTTGCTTATTTACGTAGCCATTCAACCAGAAATGAGCCTCATCGCTGAACAAAACACGCGCGCGAAACACATTTCGAACCGAACACTGATTTTGGTAATAAAATTCAATGATTTGCAAGCGTTGCTCGTTAGTAAGTCTATTCATGATGAAATGTCAAAGCATACTGAGCATCTTTCTCTTTGACACCATGTCTGAAATCCCACGTGATCTGTCAAATACTAATGCATGAAAATCCTAACCTCAAAAAAATCACCCGTTATTTGCAAATTTTTTATTGCCATATTCCGCTTTGCACTTTACCCGTTCATATACATACATACGCACTTATTATTTGAGAGCCAAATAGCGTTGCTTTGGCACCCATCCGTACCTAAGCGTACATACATATGTTTTGTTGCATTCCCCGCTCTGCTAACAACAAATTAACGTTGACTGCTAGTGCAGTAGGAGCAAGCAAAAAACAGACCCAGTAGGAAATTCAACAAGTGACCCAGTAGGAAAAAGTGCAAAACCCTGCAAAATTTATTTATCGATTTTTTTATCGGAAGTTGAATAATTTCCCATAAACATTAACAATCGGACACCATCGAGATAAAAGCAAGAAAATTAATTTGAAATTTTAAAATAAATAAATCACTATATAAAAAGTTAAAATTTGTTTTCTTAAATTTTCGTAACTCTACGCGATTTATTTTTCTTGTTCAACCCGAAGATTAAATATATCTTACCCAACAATAGAAATGGAAGATTTCAAAATCACAACAACGGATTTAATTGAATTCGTGGAAGACCATCTTCAGACCCAAAGTGAAGATGAATCGGTCTATACCCTAGAAATTAAAAGGGTCGAACTAAATTCGCTCTATGAAAAAGCAAAGCGCTCATACGATGCGATCAGAAGAATTTCTCGCGAAAGTCATGAAACCATCGATTTCTTTAAAGTGAAAGAAAAATATCAAAAAAGTTATCGAATGTACCTCTCTTGCTTAGATTCCATCAACGAAGATGTAGATGCGCGTAAAACACAAGTGTCAACCCAACCCATTAAGGAAAGGACTTCAGAAGCCACAATGATGGATTTCGCTCCTGCAGTTCACCTTCCACCATGCGACACCGACATCTTTTACGGAGATTACACAACTTGGCCCACCTTCAGGGATATGTTCACAGCCCTGTATATCCGTAACCCTAGGATTAGTAATGTTGAAAGACTCTTTCACCTTACTCAGAAGACCCGAGGAGAAGCAAGAGAGGTTATTCAAAACGCACCCCTAACAAATGATGGTTTCATACTCGCCTGGAAAAATTTAGTCGACCAGTACGAAAATAAGAGGTTACAGGTAAACACCCAATTAAAGACCCTTTTTAACATACCCCAAGTAACTCAGGAAACAGGTTGTGCTATAAAAAGCTTACAACGTTCCGTTAATAACGTTTTAACTAATTTAAACAACCTTGAGATTGACACACAAAGCTGGGATCCGATATTAATATATCTTTGTAGTTCCAAACTACCTAAACAAACTCTCGAAACCTTTGAATATACCCTAGCAGACAATTCAGATATACCGACGTGGTCAAATTTCGACAATTTTTTAACCCACAAATACAAAACCCTCGAATCTGTTGGAAATTTCAAAGCTTCAGTAGCAAACTCACCCCAATTCCACACCGGTGCAGTTAAAAGAACAGATGAAAAGAAATATAAAACTTTTCATGCAAACGTGGCTGAAACGCCAATTGCTAGACCCTCTAACACCCAAAGGAATAATAATTTCAACTTTACTCCAAATAATATAGATACAGAAAGCTGTAAGCTCTGCAAAAAGCAGCACTCTATTCGAGAATGTCCCAAATTTCTCGCAATGAATGTAGAGTCACGTATCTCCACAATCAAAAAATATGGTTATTGCTATAACTGCTTGGCCATATCACACAGCTACAAGAACTGTGTGAGTAAATTCTCGTGTCGTAAGTGTCACAAAAAACACAATACTCTGATACACAGAGAATCCAGCTTTCGACCTGAATCCACTCCGGAAATACCAAACGTCACTAGTTCGAACCATGAAAACGCTTCAAGTACCGCACTACCCACCCAAAGCACAAATACAAATCGGCAAGCCTACACTACAACTATACAGTCCACTATATCATCAACCCAAGACCCACCCAACCCAAGTAGGAAGCAGATATTACTCGGTACTGCAATGGTTCAAATAGAACATAATGGCCAGCGATATTCCGCGAGAGCCCTTATTGATTCAGGATCGGAAGCCACATTTATATCTCGAAGACTTCAGAGAAGCTTGGATATACCCACCCACTCTGTATCAGCCCAAGTGACCGGACTAAACAATGCAGTTTCAGCAACACCAACGAGTATTTGTGAAATCACGCTTTGCTCACCCTTAAACACAAATTATAAGCTATCAGCACAGGCATTTATACAGATATTCAAAAAATGTACCGCCAAATACTCGTAGACCCTAAACACACTCGGTTCCAAAGGATATTATTTAGGAAGTCCCCGGAAGACACAATAGAAGACTTCGAATTGCAAACAGTCACGTTCGGCATAAATTGTGCGCCGTATTTAGCGATCCGTACCCTCATGAAGCTAGCCGATGATGTTGAAGAAACCCACCCATTAGCAGCCAAAATACTTCGCCAGGAAATGTATGTAGACGATGTTTTAGCTGGAACACATGACCTGACCACGGCAAAGTCAGCACGAGATGAACTCATTTCCGCTCTGAAGACCCCAGGATTCGCTCTGCGAAAATGGACCTCCAATGACCCACACATTCTGAAAGGACTTCCACGGGATCATCTTTTAGAGACAGAAACACTCAACCTTTCGGAACCCGAGAACACCAAAACCCTGGGCATTCGATGGAACTCCAAAAAGGATTCATTTTTCTTCCTCGTCAACCCAATGGAGAAAAAACCCGCATACACCAAACGTGAAGTTTTATCAGCCATAGCAAAATTGTTTGACCCAGCCGGTTGGCTTAGTCCAATAATAATCACGGCAAAAATAATTATGCAACAAATATGGCTGGATAAAACTGACTGGGATGAAAGCCTGAAGCCCCTCACCCTTCATCGATGGAACAGCTTCGTAAAGGATTACGACAACATAAACAAAATTGAAATACCCAGGTGGACCCATTTTAACCCAACAGCCACCATTGAATTCCACGGTTTCTCTGATGCTTCAGAAAAAGCATATGCCGCGACACTTTATATAAGGGTTTCAGTTGGAGACAAAATATGGACAACTCTCTTAGTGTCAAAAACAAAAGTTGCTCCCATTAAAACCGTATCCCTACCCAGATTGGAACTCTGCGGAGCGGTTCTACTGGCTAACCTTTTTAACTCTACCCT
The DNA here is from genome assembly GCF_023373825.1 of Bactrocera dorsalis. Taxonomy (NCBI): domain Eukaryota; kingdom Metazoa; phylum Arthropoda; class Insecta; order Diptera; family Tephritidae; genus Bactrocera; species Bactrocera dorsalis. The sequence continues at coordinate 3,877 of NW_026038264.1, forward strand.
ACCCCAACTACACCTAACCCAATATAAAAATTATTTTTGGACTGATTCAACCATAGTTCTCGCTTGGTTAAACAAACCACCCTGTTCATGGACCACTTTCGTTTCACATCGAGTAGCTGCAATCACCGAGAAAGTGGGAGTCGATAAGTGGAACCATGTGGAAAGCCAAGACAATCCCGCAGACTTGGCAAGCCGAGGATGTACACCCACCGATCTATTGAATTGCAACCTCTGGTGGCATGGACCCCAATGGCTACAACACGAAAAGGAGCATTTTCCAGAATCGGAGAAAACATACAACACTACCGTTGAATTCAAACCCGTTAAGACGTTTGCGATAACCACCCAAGAGGATATACTAGAAAGGTTTTCCTCATTCTCCAGAGCTATTCGCGTTATCGCTTACCTATTAAGGTTTTGCGCAAATGCCTCACCAAGGAGGCGAGAAATTGTTTACTCAAGCCACGATATAACCCCGGAAGAGTTCAAAACAGCCCGAATAAAGTTAATCATTCACACCCAAAAAACACATTTCAGAGAAGAATATGATGCCTTGACCCGTAAAACCCAAATACACAAGAAAAGTTCATTGTTGACTTTAAATCCGTTCATTGACCCTAAAGGAGTTATGCGAAGTGACGGAAGATTAACCAATTCCGCAGCACTATCATATAATGAGCGTCACCCTATCTTATTACCCTATAATAGTCGTTTGTCAAAACTACTAACTCAATTCACCCATACAGTAGCGTTACACGGCGGAAATCAGCTAGTCTTACGACTTATGCGTTCAGAATTTTGGATACCGAAGCTGAAAACCCTCATCAAGTCTATCATTCATCAGTGCAAAACTTGCGTTTTGCACAAAAATCGCAACACTACTCAGATTATGGCAGCACTACCCGCCGAACGTACCACCTTAACCCGTGCATTCGCAACAACAGGAGTCGATTTCGCCGGTCCCTACGACATTAAAAATTACACCGGCAGAGCATGTCTGATCACAAAAGGTTACGTATGCGTATTTGTATGTTTTGCAACCAAGGCAATACATCTAGAGCCAGTAAGTGATCTCACCACAAACGCATTCATGGCCGCATTCGCACGTTTCTTTTCCAGGCGCGGATGTCCCGCCGATCTCTATTCGGACAATGGTACTAATTTCGTTGGAGCGTCTAAACTTTTAATTAAAGATCGGCGAGAATTCATGAAGTCATTGAAAACTCAATTAACAACTAGTGAATCGCACCAAAACATCAACTGGCACTTTAACCCTCCAGGAGCTCCACACATGGGTGGACTCTGGGAAGCAGGAGTGAAAAGTTTAAAGAGCCACTTGAAAAAGGTGTCTCAGAACCAGAAATTCACTTTCGAAGAACTAGCTACCCTTTTAACCCGAATCGAAAGTTGCTTGAATTCTCGCCCTTTAAGCCCATTAAGTGAAGACCCAACAAATTTAGAACCTTTAACTCCAGGCCATTTCTTAATAGGTACCCCTTTATTAATCCCAGCTGAACCCAACCCGATATGGTACGAAGCCAATATGCAGCCGCCAAAGCAGCCCCACATTCACTGTGCGATCACTCAGCGCGACCCGTAGCATCAGCCCACTCTCCGACGAAAGAACCCTGGCAAGACGCCTACGTCGCTTTAAAGCGACCCTTTCCCCCATTCCAGAGGAGCGAGGAAATACCCATCGCACGGCCCGACGTACTATCAGCCTTTCTCCTATTCCAGAAGAACGAGGAAGCACCCATCGCACGGCCCGGCGCACTATCAGCCGTGCAGCAAAACGAACACACAAGCACGTCGCCTGTGGATTGTGCAAAAAGGATCATAGACTGGTCACATGTTCCAAATTTACTGAAAAGAACATCAACGAAAAGTATAACGCAGTCATTAAGTATAAGTACTGCGTCAATTGCTTGGCCAGATCGCACTCCACCCAAAAGTGCACAAGTACAAAACGATGTGCCACATGTAATGGGGAACACCATTCAACCCTACATGGACACCCCAGGTTGTTCTGCAAGGAGCCAGAAAAAACATCAAAGAGCAAAGAGAGATTGCATAAACAAAACGACCTACCCACGTTACTGGCCAAGCCGACCCTCATACCAACAGTCATGATAAAAATTAAACATGATGGCAAATGGAATAAAATACGTGCCATAATCAACCCGACCCGAAAAGTGACTGTAATTGCCTCAGAACTGGTACAGAGATTGAGGTTACCGAAAACGTACCTCGACTCGCATCGTATATGCAAAGTCGTCATAGGATCATTAACTGATTCCGACTGGCATGTCGAAGTTAACTGCCTATTGACGCATGATTTACCGACCCGACCCTATAATCGTGACTTAAGTGGCGAAATCATTAAGAAGTTCGACCACTTAGTCCTAGCCGACCCTACATTTTGGAAGAACGACAAAATCATGTTGGAACTAGGAGCTGACATCTACCCAAGAGTAATGAAACCCGGCATATTCAACCCCGATAACAGCACCGTGATCGCACAAAACACCGCACTCGGTTGGACTTTAACAGGTGCTTGTGCGATTTAAACCCCAAGTATACCTCCAACCCGTTGATAATAATACTCATTTACCCAAATCAAAATAGATCTAAAAATCTTTTTATTCGCAGACACTGCAAGGCGGCCGGGATGTTCATACCAAATGAACACATCCCTGCATTGTCCTCCTAACTCGTCGAAATACGAATTAGAGGACAATGCAAAAAACACCCAACAGCGCCAATATAACAACGAAGAACCCAACAAAACACAATAAACCAAATCACCAAAGCGGACGGACATTCAGGCGCCAAGCAGCAGCAGTGTATCAGCAGTAACAACAACCACAACAGCAGTGTATCAGCAGCAACAACAACCACAGCAGCATCACAGTAGCAGAATCCAAAATCTCAACGCGGGAATAGATAACCACATCAGGTTTCACTTAATTTATTTATCTTAATATATAAAAATCACGTGTCACGTTGTTTGTTTGCGATGGACTCCTAAACAACTGAACCGATTTTAATGAAATTTTTAACGCTGAGTGCAGTTTGGTCCAACTTGAAAGATAGGATAGTTTATAACTCTCCTTATAGTCGCATTATTTATTCATTGAAAATTATTTGTTTATTATTAGCAAAGAGCTATCCACCAGTTGGTGGCGCTAACAGCGGTATGTGCGGTATGTTACAGTAGATGGCGCTACAAACATTAAATGAAAATGCGTTGTTTGAAGTTTATATTATTTGTGGTAAAGTTATACGAGTCTATGACTTCCAAAAAAAAAATAAAAATTGGGCGGGGCGAAGTTCGCCGGGTCAGCTAGTATTTATATATATATATATAATTGTTATCCAAACGCTAATAATTTTTATTTTATTTGGCACACCGGCAAATACATCGTCGATAACCCCGACAGGCTATATGACAACTCCAATAACCTCAAAAAGCCTAATTAGCATAAATATGTATAGTTCATATTTTTACGCAACTTGGTATCGATTTCTTAGTGCACATGTACTACAAAATCGATTCTACACCTAAATATAAGATTGTGAAATTTTTCCAAATACACTGTCGTTATGGCTATATGACAACTCCACTAACCTCAATACAGCTAATTAGAGTAAATATATATAGTTCATATTTTTACGCAACTTGGTATCGATTGCTTAGTGCATATGTACTAAAAAATGGATTTTACGCCTTAATATAAGATTGTGAAATTTTTCCAAATACACTGTCGTTATGGCTATATGACAACTCCAATAACCTCAAAAAGGTTAATTAGCATAAACATGTATAGTTCATATTTTTACGCAACTTGGTATAGATTGCTTAGTGCATATGTACTTAAAAAATGGATTCTACACCTTAATATAAGATTGCGAAATTTTTCCAAATGCACTGTCGTTATGGCTATATGACATCTCCAATAACCTCAAAACAGCTAATTAGCATAAATATGTACAGTTCATATTTTTACGCAACTTGGTATCGGCTACTTAGTGCATATGTACTAAAAAATCGATTCTACACCTTAATATAAGATTGTGAAATTTTTCCAAATACACTGTCGTTATGGCTATAAGACAACTCCAATAACCTCAAAACGGTTAATTAGCATAAATATATATAGTCCATATTTTTACGCAACTTGGTATCGAGTGCTTAATGTATGTGAGCTAAAAAATGGATTCTACACCTTAATATAAGATTGTGAAATTTTTCCAAATACACTGTCGTTATGGCTATATGACAACTCCAATAACCTCAAAACGGTTAATTAGCATAAATATGTATAGTTCATATTTTTACGCAGCTTGGTATAGATTGCTTAGTGCATATGTACTACAAAATCGATTCTACGCTTTAATATAAGGTTGTGAAATATTTCCAAATGCACTGTCATTATGGCTATATGACATCTCCAATAACCTCAAAACGGCTAATAAGCATAACTATGTATAGTTCATATTTTTACGCAACTTGGTATCGATTGCTAAGTGCATATGTACTAAAAAATTGATTCTGCACCTTAATATAAGATTGCGAAATTTTTCCTAATGCACTGTAGTTATGGCTATATGACATCTCCAATAACCTCAAAACACCTAATTAGCATAAATATGTATAGTTCATATTTTTACGCAACTTGGTATCGATTGCTTAGTGCATGTGTACTAAAATATCGATTCTACACCTTAATATAAGATTGTGAAATTTTTGGAAATACACTGTCGTTATGGCTATATGGGAGCTCCAATAACCTCAAAACGGTTAATTAGCATAAATATGTATAGTTCATATTTTTACGTAACTTGGTATCGGCTACTTAGTGCATATGTACTACAAAATCGATTCTACACCTTAATATAAGACTGTGAAATTTTTCCAAATACACTGTCGTTACGGCTATATGACATCTCCAATAACCTCAAAACAGCTAATTAGCATAAATATGTATAGTTCATATTTTTACGCAACTTGGTATCGACTGCGTAATGCACATGTACTAAAAAATGGATTCTACACCTTAATATAAGATTGTGAAATTTTTCCAAATACACTGTCGTTACGGCTATATGACAACTCCAATAAACTCAAAAAGCCTAATTAGCATAAATATGTTTAGTTCATATTTTTACGCAACTTGGTATCGATTTCTTAGGGCATATGTACTACAAAATCGATTCTACACCTTAATATAAGATTGTGAAATTTTTCCAAATACACTGTCGTTATGGCTATATGACAACTCCAATAACCTCAAAACGGTTAATTAGCATAAATATATATAGTTCATATTTTTACGCAGCTTGGTATCGATTGCTTAGTGCATATGTACTAAAAAATCGATTCTACACCTTAATATAAGATTGTGAAATTTTTCCAAATACACTGTCGTTACGGCTATATGACATCTCCAAAAACCTCAAAACAGCTAATTAGCATAAATATATATAGTTCATATTTTTACGCAACTTGGTATCGATTGCTTAATGTATATGTACTAAAAAATGGATTCTACACCTTAATATAAGATTGTGAAATTTTTCCAAATACACTGTCGTTATGGCTATATGACAACTCCAATAACCTCAAAACGGTTAATTAGCATATATATGTATAGTTCATATTTTTACGCAACTAAGCATCGATTGCTTAGTGCATGTGTACTAAAAAATCGATTCTACACCTTAATATAAGATTGTGAAATTTTTCCAAATTCACTGTCGGTATGGCTATATGACAACTCCAATAACCTCAAAACAGTTAATTAGCATAAATATATATAGTTCATATTTTTACGAAACTTGGTATCGAGTGCTTAATGTATATGTACTAAAAAATGGATTCTACACCTTAATATAAGATTGTGAAATTTTTCCAAATACACTGTCGTTATGGCTATATGACAACTCCAATAACCTCAAAACGGTTAATTAGCATAAATATGTACAGTTCATATTTTTACGCAGCTTGGTATAGATTGCTTAATGTATATGTACTAAAAAATGGATTCTACACCTTAATATAAGATTGTGAAATTTTTCCAAATACACTGTCGTTATGGCTATATGACAACTCCAATAACCTCAAAACAGCTAATTAGCATAAATATATATAGTTCATATTTTTACGCAACTTGGTATCGAGTGCTTAATGTATGTGTGCTAAAAAATGGATTCTACACCTTAATATAAGATTGTGAAATTTTTCCAAATACACTGTCGTTATGGCTATATGACAACTCCAATAACCTCAAAACGGTTAATTAGCATAAATATGTATAGTTCATATTTTTACGCAGCTTGGTATAGATTGCTTAGTGCATATGTACTACAAAATCGATTCTACGCTTTAATATAAGGTTGTGAAATATTTCCAAATGCACTGTCATTATGGCTATATGACATCTCCAATAACCTCAAAACGGCTAATAAGCATAAATATGTATAGTTCATATTTTTACGCAACTTGGTATAGATTGCTTAGTGCATATGTACTAAAAAATCGATTCTACACCTTAATATAAGATTGTGAAATTTTTCCAAATACACTGTCGTTATGGCTATATGGGAACTCCAATAACCTCAAAACGGTTAATTAGCATAAATATGTATAGTTCATATTTTTACGCAACTTGGTATCGGCTACTTAGTGCATATGTACTACAAAATCGATTCTACACCTTAATATAAGATTGTGAAATTTTTCCAAATACACTGTCATTACGGCTATATGACATCTCCAATAACCTCAAAACAGCTAATTAGCATAAATATGTATAGTTCATATTTTTACGCAACTTGGTATCGACTGCGTAATGCACATGTACTAAAAAATGGATTCTACACCTTAATATAAGATTGTGAAATTTTTCCAAATACACTGTCGTTACGGCTATATGACAACTCCAATAACCTCAAAAAGCCTAATTAGCATAAACATGTATAGTTCATATTTTTACGAAACTTGGTATAGATTTCTTAGTGCATATGTACTACAAAATCGATTCTACACCTTAATATAAGATTGTGAAATTTTTCCAAATACACTGTCGTTATGGCTATATGACAACTCCAATAACCTCAAAACGGTTAATTAGCATAAATATATATAGTTCATATTTTTACGCAGCTTGGTATAGATTGCTTAGTGCATATGTACTAAAAAATCGATTCTACACCTTAATATAAGATTGTGAAATTTTTCCAAATACACTGTCGTTATGGCTATATGACAACTCCAATAACCTCAAAACGGTTAATTAGCATACATATGTATAGTTCATATTTTTACGCAACTTGGTATAGAGTGCTTAATGTATGTGTGCTAAAAAAGGGATTCTACACCTTAATATAAGATTGTGAAATTTTTTCAAACGCACTGTCGTTATAGCTATATGACAACTCCAATAACCTCAAAACGGTTAATTAGCATAAATATGTATAGTTCATATTTTTACGCAACTTGGTATCGATTGCTTAATGTATATGTACTAAAAAATGGATTCTACACCTTAATATAAGATTGTGAAATTTTTCCAAATACACTGTCGTTATGGCTATATGACAACTCCAATAACCTCAAAAGGGTTAATTAGCATAAATATGTATAGTTCATATTTTTACGCAACTTTGTATCGAGTGCTTAATGTATATGTACTACAAAATCGATTCTACACCTTAATATAAGATTGTGAAATTTTTCCAAATACACTGTCGTTATGGCTATATGACAACTCCAATAACCTCAAAACGGTTAATTAGCATGTTTATGTATAGTTCATATTTTTACGCAACTTGGTATCGATTGCTTAGTGCATGTGTACTAAAAAATCGATTCTACACCTTAATATAAGATTGTGAAATTTTTTCAAATACACTGTCGTTATGGCTATATGACAACTCCAACAACCTCAAAACAGCTAATTAGCATAAATATATATAGTCCATATTTTTACGCAACTTGGTATCGAGTGCTTAATGTATGTGTGCTAAAAAATGGATTCTACACCTTAATATAAGATTGTGAAATTTTTCCAAATACATTGTCGTTATGGCTATACGACAACTCCAATAACCTCAAAACGGTTAATTAGCATAAATATGTATAGTTCATATTTTTACGCAGCTTGGTATAGATTGCTTAGAGCATATGTACTACAAAATCGATTCTACGCTTTAATATAAGGTTGTGAAATATTTCCAAATGCACTGTCATTATGGCTATATGACATCTCCAATAACCTCAAAACGGCTAATAAGCATAAATATGTATAGTTCATATTTTTACGCAACTTGGTATAGATTGCTTAGTGCATCTGTACTAAAAAATCGATTCTACACCTTAATATAAGATTGTGAAATTTTTCCAAATACACTGTCGTTATGGCTATATGGGAACTCCAATAACCTCAAAACGGTTAATTAGCATAAATATGTATAGTTCATATTTTTACGTAACTTGGTATCGGCTACTTAGTGCATATGTACTACAAAATCGATTCTACACCTTAATATAAGATTGTGAAATTTTTCCAAATACACTGTCGTTACGGCTATATGACATCTCCAATAACCTCAAAACGGTTAATTAGCATAAATATGTATAGTTCATATTTTTACGCAACTTGGTATCGACTGCGTAATGTACATGTACTAAAAAATGGATTCTACACCTTAATATAAGATTGTGAAATTTTCCAAATACACTGTCGTTACGGCTATATGACAACTCCAATAACCTCAAAACGGTTAATTAGCATAAATATGTATAGTTCATATTTTTACGCAACTTGGTATCGATTTCTTAGTGCATATGTACTACAAAATCGATTCTACACCTTAATATAAGATTGTGAAATTTTTCCAAATACACTGTCGTTATGGCTATATGACCAATAACCTCAAAACGGTTAATTAGCATAAATATATATAGTTCATATTTTTACGCAACTTGGTATCGATTGCTTAGTGCATCTGTACTAAAAAATCGATTCTACACCTTAATATAAGATTGTGAAATTTTTCCAAATACACTGTCGTTATGGCTATATGACAACTCCAATAACCTCAAAACGGTTAATTAGCATAAATATGTATAGTTCATATTTTTACGCAACTTGGTATCGAGTGCTTAATGTAACTATATGTACTAAAAAATGGATTCTACACCTTAATATAAGATTGTGAAATTTTTCCAAATACACTGTCGTTAATGGCTATATTGACCATCTCCAATAAACCTCAAAACAGTTAATTTAGCATAAATATGTACAGTTTTCATAAATTTTTTACGCAACTTGGTATCGCCTATTGCTTAAGTGCATATGTACTAAAAAAATCGATTTCTTACACCTTAATATAAGATTGTCAAATTTTTCCAAATACACTGTCGTTATGGCTTGTATGACAACTCCAATTAACCTCACTACAGTTAATTAGTATAAATATGTATAGTTCATATTTTGACGCAACTTGGTTATCGATTGCTTAGTGCATATGGGTAAAAATAGATTCTACACCTTAATATAAAGATTGTGAAATTTTTCCAAATACACTGTCGTTATGGCTATATGACAACTCCAATAACCTCAAAACGGTTAATTAGCATAAATATGTATAGTTCATATTTTTACGCAACTTGGTATCGATTGCTTAGTGCATATGTACTAAAAAATCGATTCTACGCCTTAATATAAGATTGTGAAATTTATCCAAATACACTGTCGTTACGGCTATATGACAACTCCAATAACCTCAAAATGGTTAATTAGCATAAATATGTATAGTTCATATTTTTACGCAACTTGGTATCGATTGCTTAGTGCATATGTACTAAAAAATCGATTCTACACCTTAATATAAGATTGTGGAATTTTTCCAAATACACTGTCGTTATGGCTATATGACAACTCCAATAAACTCAAAACGGTTAATTAGCATTAATATGTATAGTTCATATTTTTACGCAACTTGGTATCGATTGCTTAGTGCATATGTACTAAAAAATCGATTCCACACCTTAATATAAGATTGTGAAATTTTTCCAAATACACTGTCGTTATGGCTATATGTCAACTACAATAACCTCAAAACGGTTAATTAGCATAAATATGTATAGTTCGTATTTTTACGCAACTTGGTATATATTGCTTAGTGCATATGTACTACAAAATCGATTCTACACATTAATATAAGATTGTGAAATTTTTCCAAATACACTGTCGTTATGGCTATATGACAACTACAATAACCTCAAAACGGTTAATTAGCATAGATATGTATAGCTCATATTTTTACGCAACTTGGTATCGTTTGCATAGTGCATATGTACTAAAAAATCGATTCTACACCTTAATATAAGATTGCGAAATTTTTCCTAATTTACTGTCGTTATGGCTATATGACAACTCCAATAACCTCAAAACGGTTAATTAGCATAAATATGTACAGTTCATATTTTTACGCAACTTGGTATCGATTGCTTAGTGCATGTGTACTAAAAAATCGATTCTACACCTTAATATAAGATTGTGAAATTTTTCCAAATACACTGTCGTTATGGCTATATGACAACTCCAATAACCTCAAAACGGTTAATTAGCATAAATATGTATAGTTCATATTTTTACGCAACTTGGTATCGATTGCTTAGTGCATATGTACTAAAAAATCGATTCTACAACTTAATATAAGATTGTGAAATTTTTCCAAATACACTGTCGTTATGGCTATATGACATCTCCAATAACCTCAAAACAGCTAATTAGCATAAATATGTATAGTTCATATTTTTACGCAACTTGGTATCGGTTACTTAGTGCATATGTACTAAAAAATCGATTCTACACCTTAATATAAGATTGTGAAATTTTTCCAAATACACTGTCGTTATGGCTATATGACAACTCCAATAACCTCAAAACGGTTAATTAGCATAAATATGTATAGTTCATATTTTTACGCAACTTGGTATCGATTGCTTAGTGCATATGTACTAAAAAATCGATTCTACACCTTAATATAAGATTGTGAAATTTTTCCAAATACACTGTCGTTATGGCTATATGACATCTCCAATAACCTCAAAACAGCTAATTAGCATAAATATGTATAGTTCATATTTTTACGCAACTTGGTATCGATTGTTTAGTGCATATGTACTAAAAAATCGATTCTACACCTTAATATAAGATTGTGAAATTTTTCCAAATACACTGTCGTTATGGCTATATGACAACTCCAATAACCTCAAAACAGCTAATTAGCATAAATATGTATAGTTCATATTTTTACGCAACTTGGTATCGATTGCTTAGTGCATATGTACTAAAAAATCGATTCTACACCTTAATATAAGATTGTGAAATTTTTCCAAATACACTGTCGTTATGGCTATATGACAACTCCAATAACCTCAAAACAGCTAATTAGCATAAATATGTATAGTTCATATTTTTACGCAACTTGGTATCGGCTACTTAGTGCATATGTACTAAAAAATCGATTCTACACCTTAATATAAGATTGTGAAATTTTTCCAAATACACTGTCGTTATGGCTATATGACAACTCCAATAACCTCAAAACGGTTAATTAGCATAAATATGTATAGTTCATATTTTTACGCAACTTGGTATCGATTGCTTAGTGCATATGTACTAAAAAATCGATTCTACACCTTAATATAAGATTGTGAAATTTTTCCAAATACACTGTCGTTATGGCTATATGACAACTCCAATAACCTCAAAACGGTTAATTAGCATAAATATGTATAATTCATATTTTTACGCAACTTGGTATCGATTGCTTAGTGCATATGTACTAAAAAATGGATTCTACACCTTAATATAAGATTGTGAAATTTTTCCAAATGCACTGTCGTTATGGCTATATGACATCTCCAATGACCTCAAAACGGCTAATAAGCATAAATATGTATAGTTCATATTTTTACGCAACTTGCTTAATGTATATGTACTAAAAAATGGATTCTACACCTTAATATAAGATTGTGAAATTTTTCCAAATACACTGTCGTTATGGCTATATGACAACTCCAATAACCTCAAAACGGTTAATTAGCATAAATATGTATAGTTCATATTTTTACGCAACTTGGTATCGGCTACTTAGTGCATATGTACTAAAAAATCGATTCTACACCTTAATATAAGATTGTGAAATTTTTCCAAATACACTGTCGTTATGGCTATATGACAACTCCAATAATCTCAAAACGGTTAATTAGCATAAATATGTATAGTTCATATTTTTACGCAACTTGCTTAATGTATATGTACTAAAAAATGGATTCTACACCTTAATATAAGATTGTGAAATTTTTCCAAATACACTGTCGTTATGGCTATATGACAACTCCAATAACCTCAAAACGGTTAATTAGCATAAATATGTATAGTTCATATTTTTACGCAACTTGGTATCGATTGCTTAGTGCATATGTACTAAAAAATCGATTCTACACCTTAATATAAGATTGTGAAATTTTTCTAAATACACTGTCGTTATGGCTATATGACAACTCCAATAACCTCAAAACGGTTAATTAGCATAAATATGTATAGTTCATATTTTTACGCAACTTGGTATCGATTGCTTAGTGCATATGGACTAAAAAATCGATTCTACACCTTAATATAAGATTGTGAAATTTTTCCAAATACACTGTCGTTATGGCTATATGACAACTCCAATAACCTCAAAACGGTTAATTAGCATAAATATGTATAGTTCATATTTTTACGCAACTTGGTATCGGTTGCTTAGTGCATATGTACTAAAAAATCGATTCTACACCTTAATATAAGATTGTGAAATTTTTCCAAATACACTGTCGTTATGGCTATATGACAACTCCAATAACCTCAAAACGGTTAATTAGCATAAATATGTATAGTTCATATTTTTACGCAACTTGGTATCGGCTACTTAGTGCATATGTACTAAAAAATCGATTCTACACCTTAATATAAGATTGTGAAATTTTTCCAAATACACTGTCGTTATGGCTATATGACAACTCCAATAACCTCAAAACGGTTAATTAGCATAAATATGTATAGTTCATATTTTTACGCAACTTGGTATCGATTGCTTAGTGCATATGTACTAAAAAATCGATTCTACACCTTAATATAAGATTGTGAAATTTTTCCAAATACACTGTCGTTATGGCTATATGACAACTCCAATAACCTCAAAACAGCTAATTAGCATAAATATGTATAGTTCATATTTTTACGCAACTTGGTATCGGTTACTTAGTGCATATGTACTAAAAAATCGATTCTACACCTTAATATAAGATTGTGAAATTTTTCCAAATACACTGTCGTTATGGCTATATGACAACTCCAATAACCTCAAAACGGTTAATTAGCATAAATATGTATAGTTCATATTTTTACGCAACTTGGTATCGATTGCTTAGTGCATATGTACTAAAAAATCGATTCTACACCTTAATATAAGATTGTGAAATTTTTCCAAATACACTGTCGTTATGGCTATATGACAACTCCAATAACCTCAAAACGGTTAATTAGTATAAATATGTATAGTTCATATTTTTACGCAACTTGGTATCGATTGCTTAGTGCATATGTACAAAAAAATTGATTCTACACCTTAATATAAGATTGTGAAATTTTTCCAAATGCACTGTCGTTATGGCTATATGACAACTCCAATAACCTCAAAACGGTTAATTAGCATAAATATGTATAGTTCATATTTTTACGCAACTTGGTATCGATTGCTTAGTGCATATGTACAAAAAAATTGATTCTACACCTTAATATAAGATTGTGAAATTTTTCCAAATGCACTGTCGTTATGGCTATATGACAACTCCAATAACCTCAAAACGGTTAATTAGCATAAATATGTATAGTTCATATTTTTACGCAACTTGGTATCGATTGCTTAGTGCATATGTACTAAAAAATCGATTCTACACCTTAATATAAGATTGTGAAATTTTTCCAAATACACTGTCGTTATGGCTATATGACAACTCCAATAACCTCAAAACGGTTAATTAGCATAAATATGTATAGTTCATATTTTTACGCAACTTGGTATCGATTGCTTAATGTATATGTACTAAAAAATGGATTCTACACCTTAATATAAGATTGTGAAATTTTTCCAAATACACTGTCGTTATGGCTATATGACAACTCCAATAACCTCAAAACGGTTAATTAGCATAAATATGTATAGTTCATATTTTTACGCAACTTGGTATCGATTGCTTAGTGCATATGTACTAAAAAATCGATTCTACACCTTAATATAAGATTGTGAAATTTTTCCAAATACACTGTCGTTATGGCTATATGACATCTCCAATAACCTCAAAACGGTTAATTAGCATAAATATGTATAGTTCATATTTTTACGCAACTTGGTATCGATTGCTTAGTGCATATGTACTAAAAAATCGATTCTACACCTTAATATAAGATTGTGAAATTTTTCCAAATACACTGTCGTTATGGCTATATGACAACTCCAATAACCTCAAAACGGTTAATTAGCATAAATATGTATAGTTCATATTTTTACGCAACTTGGTATCGATTGCTTAGTGCATATGTACTAAAAAATCGATTCTACACCTTAATATAAGATTGTGAAATTTTTCCAAATACACTGTCGTTATGGCTATATGACAACTCCAATAACCTCAAAACGGTTAATTAGCATAAATATGTATAGTTCATATTTTTACGCAACTTGGTATCGATTGCTTAATGTATATGTACTAAAAAATCGATTCTACACCTTAATATAAGATTGTGAAATTTTTCCAAATACACTGTCGTTATGGCTATATGACAACTCCAATAACCTCAAAACAGCTAATTAGCATAAATATGTATAGTTCATATTTTTACGCAACTTGGTATCGATTGCTTAGTGCATATGTACTAAAAAATCGATTCTACACCTTAATATAAGATTGTGAAATTTTTCCAAATACACTGTCGTTATGGCTATATGACAACTCCAATAACCTCAAAACGGCTAATAAGCATAAATATGTATAGTTCATATTTTTACGCAACTTGGTATCGATTGCTTAATGTATATGTACTAAAAAATCGATTCTACACCTTAATATAAGATTGTGAAATTTTTCCAAATACACTGTCGTTATGGCTATATGACAACTCCAATAACCTCAAAACGGTTAATTAGCATAAATATGTATAGTTCATATTTTTACGCAACTTGGTATCGATTGCTTAGTGCATATGTACTAAAAAATCGATTCTACACCTTAATATAAGATTGTGAAATTTTTCCAAATACACTGTCGTTATGGCTATATGACAACTCCAATAACCTCAAAACGGTTAATTAGCATAAATATGTATAGTTCATATTTTTACGCAACTTGGTATCGGTTACTTAGTGCATGTGTACTAAAAAATCGATTCTACACCTTAATATAAGATTGTGAAATTTTTCCAAATACACTGTCGTTATGGCTATATGACATCTCCAATAACCTCAAAACAGCTAATTAGCATAAATATGTATAGTTCATATTTTTACGCAACTTGGTACCGATTGCTTAATGTATATGTACTAAAAAATCGATTCTACAACTTAATATAAGATTGTGAAATTTTTCCAAATACACTGTCGTTATGGCTATATGACAACTCCAATAACCTCAAAACGGTTAATTAGCATAAATATGTATAGTTCATATTTTTACGCAACTTGGTATAGATTGCTTAGTGCATATGTACTAAAAAATCGATTCTACACCTTAATATAAGATTGTGAAATTTTTCCAAATACACTGTCGTTATGGCTATATGACAACTCCAATAACCTCAAAACGGTTAATTAGCATAAATATGTATAGTTCATATTTTCACGCAACTTGGTATCGATTGCTTAGTGCATATGTACTACAAAATCGATTCTACACCTTAATATAAGATTGTGAAATTTTTCCAAATGCACTGTCGTTATGGCTATATGACATCTCCAATAACCTCAAAACAGCTAATTAGCATAAATATGTATAGTTCATATTTTTACGCAACTTGGTATCGATTTCTTAGTGCATATGTACTAAAAAATCGATTCTACACCTTAATATAAGATTGTGAAATTTTTCCAAATACACTGTCGTTACGGCTATATGACATCTCCAATAACCTCAAAACGGTTAATTAGCATAAATATGTATAGTTCATATTTTTACGCAACTTGGTATAGATTGCTTAGTGCATGTGTACTAAAAAATCGATTCTACACCTAAATATAAGATTGTGAAATTTTTCCAAATACACTGTCGTTATGGCTATATGACAACTCCAATAACCTCAAAACGGTTAATTAGCATAAATATGTATAGTTCATATTTTGACGCAACTTGGTATCGATTGCGTAGTGCATGTGTACTAAAAAATCGATTCTACACCTTAATATAAGATTGTAAAATTTTTCCAAATACTCTGTCGTTGTGGCTATATGACAACTCCAATAACCTCAAAACGGTTAATTAGCATAAATATGTATAGTTCATATTTTTACGCAACTTGGTATCGAGTGCTTAATGTACATGTACTAAAAAATGGATTCTACACCTTAATATAAGATTGTGAAATTTTTCCAAATACACTGTCGTTATGGCTATATGACAACTCCAATAACCTCAAAACGGTTAATTAGCATAAATATGTACAGTTCATATTTTTAAGCAACTTGGTATCGACTACTTACTGCATATGTAATACAAAATCGATTCTACACCTTAATATAAGATTGTGAAATTTTTCCAAATACACTGTCGTTATGGCTATATGACAACTCCAATAACCTCAAAACGGTTAATTAGCATAAATATGTATAGTTCATATTTTTACGCAACTTGGTATAGATTGCTTAGTGCATATGTACTAAAAAATGGATTTTACGCCTTAATATAAGATTGTGAAATTTTTCCAAATACATTGTCGTTATGGCTATATGACATCTCCAATAACCTCAAAACAGCTAATTAGCATAAATATGTATAGTTGATATTTTTACGCAACTTGGTATCGGCTACTTAGTGCATATGTAATACAAAACCGATTCTACACCTTAATATAAGATTGTGAAATTTTTCCAAATACTCTGTCGTTATGGCTATATGACATCTCCAATAACCTCAAAACGGTTAATTAGCATAAATATGTATAGTTCATATTTTTACGCAGCTTGGTATAGATTGCTTAGTGCATATGTACTACAAAATCGATTCTACGCCTTAATATAAGATTGTGAAATTTTTCCAAATGCACTGTCGTTATGGCTATATGACATCTCCAATGACCTCAAAACGGCTAATAAGCATAAATATGTATAGTTCATATTTTTACGCAACTTGGTATAGATTGCTTAGTGCATCTGTACTAAAAAATCGATTCTACACCTTAATATAAGATTGTGAAATTTTTCCAAATACACTGCCGTTATGGCTATATGGGAACTCCAATAACCTCAAAACGGTTAATTAGCACAAATATGTATAGTTCATATTTTTACGCAACTTGGTATCGGCTACCTAGTGCATATGTACTACAAAATCGATTCTACACCTTTATATAAGATTGTGAAATTTTTCCAAATACACTGTCGTTACGGCTATATGACATCTCCAATAACCTCAAAACAGCTAATTAGCATAAATATGTATAGTTGATATTTTTACGCAACTTGGTATCGGCTACTTAGTGCATATGTAATACAAAACCGATTCTACACCTTAATATAAGATTGTGAAATTTTTCCAAATACTCTGTCGTTATGGCTATATGACATCTCCAATAACCTCAAAACGGCTAATTAACATAAATATGTATAGTCCATATTTTTACGCAACTTGGTATCGGCTACTTAGTGCATATGTACTACAAAATCGATTCTACACCTTAATATAAGATTATGAAATTTTTCCAAATACACTGTCGTTACGGCTATATGACATCTCCAATAACCTCAAAACAGCTAATTAGCATAAATATGTATAGTTGATATTTTTACGCAACTTGGTATCGACTGCGTAATGTACATGTACTAAAAAATGGATTCTACACCTTAATATAAGATTGTGAATTTTTTCCAAATACACTGTCGTTATGGCTATATGACAACTCCAATAACCTCAAAACGGTTAATTAGCATAAATATGTATAGTTCATATTTTTACGCAGCTTGGTATAGATTGCTTAGTGCATATGTACTACAAAATCGATTCTACGCCTTAATATAAGATTGTGAAATTTTTCCAAATGCACTGTCGTTATGGCTATATGACATCTCCAATGACCTCAAAACGGCTAATAAGCATAAATATGTATAGTTCATATTTTTACGCAACTTGGTATAGATTGCTTAGTGCATCTGTACTAAAAAATCGATTCTACACCTTAATATAAGATTGTGAAATTTTTCCAAATACACTGTCGTTATGGCTATATGGGAACTCCAATAACCTCAAAACGGTTAATTAGCACACATATGTATAGTTCATATTTTTACGCAACTTGGTATCGGCTACCTAGTGCATATGTACTACAAAATCGATTCTACACCTTTATATAAGATTGTGAAATTTTTCCAAATACACTGTCGTTACGGCTATATGACATCTCCAATAACCTCAAAACAGCTAATTAGCATAAATATGTATAGTTGATATTTTTACGCAACTTGGTATCGACTGCGTAATGTACATGTACTAAAAAATGGATTCTACACCTTAATATAAGATTGTGAAATTTTTCAAATACACTGTCGTTACGGCTATATGACAACTCCAATAACCTCAAAAAGCCTAATTAGCATAAATATGTAAAGTGCATATTTTTACGCAACTTGGTATCGATTTCTTAATGCATATGTACTACAAAATCGATTCTACACCTTAATATAAAATTGTGAAATTTTTCCAAATACACTGTCGTTATGGCTATATGACAACTCCAATAACCTCAAAACGGTTAATTAGCATAAATATATATAGTTCATATTTTTACGCAACTTGGTATCGAGTGCTTAATGTATATGTACTAAAAAATGGATTCTACACCTTAATATAAGATTGTGAAATTTTTCCAAATACACTGTCGTTATGGCTATATGACAACTCCAATAACCTCAAAACGGTTAATTAGCATAAATATGTACAGTTCATATTTTTACGCAACTTGGTATAGATTGCTTAGTACATATGTAATAAAAAATCGATTCTACACCTTAATATAAGATTGTGAAATTTTTCCAAATACACTGTCGTTATGGCTATGTGACAACTCCAATAACCTCAAAAGGGTTAATTAGCATAAATATGTATAGTTCATATTTTTACGCAACTTGGTATCGATTTCTCAGTGCATATGTACTACAAAATCGACTCTACACCTTAATATAAGATTGTGAAATTTTTCCAAATACACTGTCGTTATGGCTATATGACAACTCCAATAACCTCAAAACAGCTAATTAACATAAATATGTATAGTTAATATTTTTACGCAACTTGGTATAGATTGCTTGGTGCATATGTACTAAAAAATCGATTCTACACCTTAATATAAGATTGTGAAATTTTTCCAAATACACTGTCGTTATGGCTATATGACAACTCCAATAACCTCAAAACGGTTAATTAGCATAAATATGTATAGTTCGTATTTTTACGCAACTTGGTATCGAGTGCTTAATGTATATGTACTAAAAAATGGATTCTACACCTTAATATAAGATTGTGAAACTTTTCCAAATACACTGTCGTTATGGCTATATGTAAACTCCAATAACTTCAAAACGGTTAATTAGCATAAATATGTATAGTTCATATTTTTACGCAACTTGGTATAGATTGCTTAGTGCATATGTACTAAAAAATCGATTCTACGCTTTAATATAAGATTGTGAAATTTTTCCAAATACACTGTCGTTATGGCTATATGACATCTCCAATAACCTCAAAACGGCTAATAAGCATAAATATGTATAGTTCATATTTTTACGCAACTTGGTATCGGCTACTTAGTGCATATGTACTACAAAATCGATTCTACACCTTAATATAAGATTGTGAAATTTTTCCAAATACACTGTCGTTACGGCTATATGACATCTCCAATAACCTCAAAACAGCTAATTAGCATAAATATGTATAGTTGATATTTTTACGCAACTTGGTATCGACTGCGTAATGTACATGTACTAAAAAATGGATTCTACACCTTAATATAAGATTGTGAAATTTTTCCAAATACACTGTCGTTACGGCTATATGACAACTCCAATAACCTCAAAAAGCCTAATTAGCATAAATATGTATAGTTCATATTTTTACGCAACTTGGTATCGATTGCTTAATGTATGTGTGCTAAAAAATGTATTCTACACCTTAATATAAGATTGTGAAATTTTTCCAAATACACTGTCGTTATGGCTATATGACATCTCCAATAACCTCAAAACGGCTAATTAACATAAATATGTATAGTTCATATTTTTACGCAACTTGGTATCGGCTACTTAGTGCATATGTACTACAAAATCGATTCTACACCTTAATATAAGATTGTGAAATTTTTCCAAATACACTGTCGTTACGGCTATATGACATCACCAATAACCTCAAAACAGCTAATTAGCATAAATATGTATAGTTGATATTTTTACGCAACTTGGTATCGACTGCGTAATGTACATGTACTAAAAAATGGATTCTACACCTTAATATAAGATTTTGAAATTTTTCCAAATACACTGTCGTTACGGCTATATGACAACTCCAATAACCTCAAAAAGCCTAATTAGCATAAATATGTATAGTTCATATTTTTACGCAACTTGGTATCGGCTACTTAGTGCATATGTACTACAAAATCGATTCTACACCTTAATATAAGATTGTGAAATTTTTCCAAATACACTGTCGTTACGGCTATATGACATCTCCAATAACCTCAAAACAGCTAATTAGCATAAATATGTATAGTTGATATTTTTACGCAACTTGGTATCGGCTACTTAGTGCATATGTACTACAAAATCGATTCTACACCTTAATATAAGATTGTGAAATTTTTCCAAATACACTGTCGTTACGGCTATATGGCATCTCCAATAACCTCAAAACAGCTAATTAGCATAAATATGTATAGTTGATATTTTTACGCAACTTGGTATCGACTGCGTAATGTACATGTACTAAAAAATGGATTCTACACCTTAATATAAGATTGTGAAATTTTTCCAAATACACTGTCGTTACGGCTATATGACAACTCCAATAACCTCAAAAAGCCTAATTAGCATAAATATGTATAGTTCATATTTTTACGCAACTTGGTATAGATTGCTTAGTGCATATGTACTACAAAATCGATTCTACACCTTAATATAAGATTGTGAAATTTTTCCAAATACACTGTCGTTATGGCTATATGACAACTCCAATAACCTCAAAACGGTTAATTAGCATAAATATATATAGTTCATATTTTTACGCAGCTTGGTATAGATTGCTTAGTGCATATGTACTAAAAAATCGATTCTACACCTTAATATAAGATTGTGAAATTTTTTCAAATACACTGTCTTTACGGCTATATGACATCTCCAAAAACCTCAAAACAGCTAATTAGCATAAATATATATAGTTCATATTTTTACGCAACTTGGTATCGATTGCTTAATGTATGTGTGCTAAAAAATGGATTCTACACCTTAATATAAGATTGTGAAATTTTTCCAAATACACTGTCGTTATGGCTATATGACAACTCCAATAACCTCAAAACGGTTAATTAGCATATATATGTATAGTTCATATTTTTACGCAACTTGATATCGATTGCTTAGTGCATGTGTACTAAAAAAATCGATTCTACACCTTAATATAAGATTGTGAAATTTTTCCAAATACACTGTCGTTATGGCTATATGACAACTCCAATAACCTCAAAACGGTTAATTAGCATATATATGTATAGTTCATATTTTTACGCAACTTGGTATCGATTGCTTAGTGCATGTGTACTAAAAAATCGATTCTACACCTTAATATAAGATTGTGAAATTTTTCCAAATACACTGTCGTTATGGCTATATGACAACTCTAATAACCTCAAAACGGTTAATTAGCATAAATTGATGAAAAAGTACTCGATTACTATATAATACAACCCGAATATATCGTACTACCAAATAATACAACTCTGTATAATTGTCATCCTTCCATTTTGAATTCTATGTAAGCATAAGTCACTCGTGAAATAAAAGCCAAACTGTAAAGACGTATCTAACTAATCATTTTCTTCATTGTGCTATTATTGGTGATCCTCAATTACAAAAAACGTCTAACATAGGTTATGGGCCCAGAGTATTGTTTTGCCCAGAGTATTGTTTTGCCCAGAGTACGAGTACAGTTTTCCCAGAGTGCAGTTTTCCCAGAGTGAAGTTTTCACAGAGTATAGTTTTTCCAATGGTTTTCGTTGTGCAAGTCCGTGTGTCGCATTCAAAGGAGCTTTTACGTTAAAAATACGAAAGCGTGTGTGTCGCGTTTAAACGAGTTTTTTCTATTAAAGTGCTAAAGCGTGTGTGTCGCGTTAAAAGACTTTAAAATGAATTCATTGTATCAAATCGAAAAATTGGATGAAACAAATTTTGATTCGTGGAAAGTCCAAATGAAAAGTGTCCTAATACATGGTGGACTGTGGCATATAGTGAGTGAACGTTTGATAAAAAATGAAGAAAATGCGGGTGAGTGGGAAGCACTCGATGAAAAAGCATTGGCTACAATAACCCTAAGCGTGAAAGCGTCGCAGCTTAGCCATATCAAGCAATGCAAGTCGTCGACAGAAGCGTGGAAAGTGCTAGAAAAATTGCATCAGCCAAGTGGGCCTGTGCATGAAGTGTCGTTGTACAAGAAACTATTGAATATGAAATTAAGTGACAATGAAGGTATGACGAAATATTTAAATGATTTTACATCGGTTGTTGAAAAATTATTAGAAGTCGGTTTTGAAATTAAAGATGAGTTAGTGACAATTATTCTTCTTTCAAGTCTGCCGAAGCAGTACGAGCATTTTGTTGTTGCTATAGAAACAAGAGACGCATTACCACCGTTAGCCATTTTGAAAGTAAAGCTTCTAGAAGAATCAGAAAGAAAAAAGCAGTGCAAAATCGGTACAGTTGAATCCCAATTAGAATCGCAAGCGTTTGCAGTGTGGTCAAAGAACGCTGAAAAAGGGGAAAAATCTTCTAATAACCGTAACAAAAAGATGCAAAGCATCAAGTGTTTTAAGTGCGGGCAGCGCGGTCATATCGCCGCGAACTGTAACGTAAAGGGAGACAATTTCGATCATAGAAAGAGAAACGAACATTCGTTTACGTTGTTAGCAGCAGCGGACGCAGAGGCGTTCGACAACACAACCTGGCTTATTGACAGCGGTGCAACATCGCATGTGTGTAGCAATAGAAATTTGTTTATTTCATTAGAACAGCATAAAGAGAAAATCTCTTTGGCTGGTAATAAATACATTACAGCTGAAGGTGTAGGAAATGTGCGAATAAGTTCACATAAGAGTGACATTATTCTTCGGAATGTTTTATTTGTGCCAAATATGTGCAGTAATTTCATGTCGGTCGCGAGAGCCGTAGAAAATGGACTAAAAGTAGTTTTTGATAAAAACTGTGCAAAGGTTATGAAGGACAGTGAAATAATATTAGAAGCAAAGAAAATAAACAAACTTTTCGTGTTTCAATGCGAAAATAACAAGTGTTTTTCTTTTTCGAATGATAAAGCGGTATCATGGCATGAACGATACGGACATTTAAATTATGGTAGTCTGCAGGAATTAGTGAATAAAGACATGGTTCGAGGTATGGAAAAAGTGACTTTTAGTAAAGACATTGTATGTGAAGTGTGCGCGAGATGCAAAATAAAAGTAAAGTCATTTCCAAAAAATACAGAGAATCGTGTTAAAGACATTTTAGGACTAGTGCACACAGATGTGTGTGGTCCTTTTCGAACAAAGTCTCTCGGAGGCGCTCGTTATTTCTTAAATTTTATAGACGATAAAACAAGGAGAATGTTTGTGTATTTTTTAAAATCTAAAGAAGAAGTTTTGGATAAATTTAAAATGTTTAAGAACTTAGTAGAAAGGCAAACGGAGAAACGGATTAAAATGATTCGTAGTGACAATGGACGTGAATTTGTAAACAAAGATTTTGATAGTTTTTTGAGTGAGTGTGGTATAAAAAGACAATTGACAGTGCCATACACTCCACAGCAAAATGGAGTTGCTGAAAGAGCAAATCGAACAATAGTGGAAATGGCACGAAGCATGTTATTGCAAAGTGAAGTTAATGAATTTTTATGGGCAGAGGCAGTTGCTACTGCAGTGTTCTTACGCAATAGGTCACCCACAAAAGCATTAAATAATGTGACGCCTTACGAGGCATGGTCAGGACGTAAACCAATTGTGAGTTTTTTAAAAACATTTGGCTCAGAAGCCATCGCATTAAACAAAATGAATAATACAAAGTTTAAACCAAAGGGTAAAAAATATATCATGGTAGGGTATTCGCTTACATCGAAAGCGTACCGTTTATACGACCCTGATCAGCGTATGGTCGTAGAGAAACGAGACGTAACGTTTTTACCAATGAAAAGAAACGAAGCAGTAGATTTTTCGGACACGTTTGGGGACGTGAAAGCTATCATCGAAGAAGGAACATCTGGTGGCCTGAGAGCAGATGAAGCAGACGACAGTGATGACAAGTTTGAAGAAGCGAAAGCATCTAGTGAATCCGGTAGCGATTATCAAGAAAGTTTATGCGAATCTCCGATCCAGGAAGAGTGTCCTGCGCAAATAGGGCGAGGCAGGCCTAAGCTAGTACGTAGTGGAAAACCAGGACGTCCACGAAAAATGTATAATACAGTAAACATGATGCAAAATGTATGTGAAATCGAAATTCCTCAAAGTGTTGCCGAAGCTAAAGACAGTAAATATTCGAGCGAGTGGTCAACAGCGATGAAACTTGAATATGATGCTTTAGTGCGAAATAAAACATGGAAGTTGGTTGACTTACCAAGCAACGAGAAAGCAATCGGTTCCAAATGGGTGTTCACCATAAAACATGACAAGAATGGTGAAATAAATCGTTTTAAGGCGCGTTTAGTTGCAAAAGGATGTAGTCAAAAATTTGGGGTGAATTATACTGACACATTTTCCCCAGTGGTGCGTTACGCTACAATTCGTATGGTATTGGCCTTAGCAGCAGAACTGAAAATGTATACACATCAGATGGATGTATGCAGCGCGTACCTTAACAGTGAGCTAAGCGATGTAGTGTATATGCAGCAACCAGAAAATTTCATCGACAAAAGGTTTCCAGAACGTGTTCTGAAGCTCAATAAAGCTATATATGGGTTGAAACAATCTGGAAGAGAGTGGAACCAAAAGTTGGAAAAGTTTTGAAGCGGATCGGTTTCGTGGCGTGCAGTAACGAACATTGTTTGTACAGAATGGGTAGTAAAGGTAATTTATGTCTCATTGCTGTATATGTTGATGATTTGATCGTAAGTTGCCAAGCAAAGAAAGATCTTGTTACAATCAAAGCAGAGATCGCAAATAGCTTCGAGTGTGTCGACAAAGGCCCAATCTCATATTTTTTGGGGATGGAAATCAGTAGAGACGGCGAAACAGGCAGCATAGAAGTTGGTCAATCGTTGTATGTTAAAGAGATCTTAGAAAAATATAATATGACCAGCTGTCGACCAGCGAAAACGCCATTAGACATAGGTTTTCAAATTGGGTGCACCAGCGAATCGTGTGGTAAAGCTGACGTCAAACAGTACCAGTCAGCAATCGGTGCATTAATGTATTTAGCCATTTGTACGAGACCGGATATTTTACATTCAGTCGCTAAATTGGCTCAAAGAAATCATAATCCTCACAAAGAGCATGAATCAGGTATTAAGCATATTTTACGATACCTATCAATTGGTATATCGTCGTACGGGCAAACAAATAGAAGGGTTTGCAGATGCCGATTGGGGCAGCAACAGTCTCGACCGTAAATCATACACTGGGTATGTATTTTTCTTGGGCGGTAGTGCAGTTTCATGGGAAAGTAAGCGACAAAGCAGCGTAGCCCTCAGTAGCACAGAGGCTGAATATATAGCACTATCATCAGCTGCGAAAGAAGCGGTATATATACGACGCCTAATAGCACGATAGCCCCATAGCGATCAGAGTTTACGGTGACAACTTAAGCGCACAACAGTTAGCAAAGAATCCAGTTTATCATTCAAGAAGCAAGCACATAGACATTAAGTATCATTTCGTAAGAGAAGCTATAAATAAGAAACAAATTGAAGTTAAATGTATATGTACCAATGATATGATAGCTGATGTACTTACTAAGAATCTATGTAAAATTAAACATGAAAAATTTGTAAAACTCTTAGGTTTTGAACAACAATAATGTAAGCGATCTACTCGTGTTGAGGAAGAGTGATGAAAAAGGACTCGATTACTATATATTACAACCCGAATAGATCGT
Organism: Bactrocera dorsalis; assembly: GCF_023373825.1. Taxonomy (NCBI): domain Eukaryota; kingdom Metazoa; phylum Arthropoda; class Insecta; order Diptera; family Tephritidae; genus Bactrocera; species Bactrocera dorsalis. The sequence goes on from NW_026038264.1 coordinate 30,541, forward strand.
ACTACCAAATAATACAACTCTGTATAATTGTCATCCTTCCATTTTGAATTCTATGTAAGCATAAGTCACTCGTGAAATAAAAGCCAAACTGTAAAGACGTATCTAACTAATCATTTTCTTCATTGTGCTATTATTGGTGATCCTCAATTACAAAAAACCTCTAACATACATCTTAATATAAGATTGTAAAATTTTTCCAAATGCACTGTTGTTGTGGCTATATGACAACTCCAATAAATTCAAAAAGCCTAATTAGCATAAATATATATAGTTCATATTTTTACGTAACTTGGTATCGGTTACTTAGTGCATATGTACTACAAAATCGATTCTACGCCTTAATATAAGATTGTGAAATTTTTCCAAATACACTGTCGTTATGGCTATATGACAACTCCAATAACCTCAAAACGGCTAATAAGCATAAATATGTATAGTTCATATTTTTACGCAACTTGGTATCGGCTACTTAGTGCATATGTACTACAAAATCGATTCTACACCTTAATATAAGATTGTGAAATTTTTCCTAATGCACTGTCGTTATGGCTATATGACAACTCCAATAACCTCAAAAGGGTTAATTAGCATAAATATGTATAGTTCATATTTTTACGCAACTTGGTATCGATTGCTTAATGTATATGTATTAAAAAATCGATTCTACACCGTAATATAAGATTGTGAAATTTTTCCAAACGCACTGTCGTTATGGCTATATGACAACTCCAATAACCTCAAAACAGCTAATTAGTATAAATTTGTAAAGTTCATCTTTTTCTGCAACTTGGTATCGATTTCTTAGTGCATATGTACTACAAAATCGATTCTACACCTTAATATAAGATTGTGAAATTTTTTCCAAATACACTGTCGTTATGGCTATATGACAACTCCAATAACCTCAAAACGGCTAATAAGCATAAATATGTATAGTTCATATTTTTACGCAACTTGGTATCGATTGCTTTGTGCATATGAACTAAAAAATCGATTCTACACCTTAATATAAGATTGTGAAATTTTTCCTAATGCACTGTCGTCATGGCTATATGACAACTCCAATAACCTCAAAACAGCTAATTAGCATAAATATGTATAGTTCATATTTTTACGCAGCTTGGTATAGATTGCTTAGTGCATATGTACTTAAAAAATGGATTCTACACCTTATTATAAGATTGTGAAATTTTTCCAAATACACTGTCGTTATGGCTATATGACAACTCCAATAACCTCAAAACAGCTAATTAGCATAAATATGTATAGTTCATATTTTTACGCAGCTTGGTATAGATTGCTTAGTGCATATGTACTTAAAAAATGGATTCTACACCTTAATATAAGATTGTGAAATTTTTCCAAATACACTGTCGTTATGGCTATATGACAACTCCAAAAACCTTAAAACGGCTAATTAGCATATATATGTATATTGCATATTTTTACGCAACTTGGTATCGGTTACTTAGTGCATATGTACTAAAAAATGGATTCTACACCTTAATATAAGATTGTGTAATTTTTCCAAATACACTGTCGTTACGGCTATATGACATCTCCAAAAACCTCAAAACAGCTAATTAGCATAAATATATATAGTTCATATTTTTACGCAACTTGGTATAGATTGCTTAGTGCATCTGTACTAAAAAATGGATTCTACACCTTAATATAAGATCGTGAAATTTTTCCAAATGCACTGTCGTTATGGCTATGTGAAAACTCCAATAACCTCAAAACGGCTAATTAGCATAAATATATATAGTTCATATTTTTACGCAACTTGGTATAGATTGCTTAGTGCATCTGTACCAAAAAATGGGTTCTACACCTTAATATAAAATTGTGAAATTTTTCCAAATACACTGTCGTTATGGCTATATGACAACTCCAAAAACCTTAAAACGGCTAATTAGCATATATATGTATATTGCATATTTTTACGCAACTTGGTATCGATTACTTAGTGCATATGTACTAAAAAATGGATTCTACACCTTAATATAAGATTGTGAAATTTTTCCAAATGCACTGTCGATATTGCTATGTGACAACTCCAATAACCTCAAAACGGCTAATTAGCATAAATATATATAGTCCGTATTTTTACGCAACTTGGTATAGATTGCTTAGTGCATCTGTACTAAAAAATGGATTCTACACCTTAATATAAGATTGTGAAATTTTTCCAAATGCACTGTCGTTATGGCTATGTGACAACTCCAATAACCTCAAAACGGCTAATTAGCATAAATATATATAGTTCATATTTTTACGCAACTTGGTATAGATTGCTAAGTGCATATGTACTAAAAAATCGATTCTACGCCTTAATATAAGATTGTGAAATTTTTCCAAATACACTGTCGTTATGGCTATATGACAACTCCAAAAACCTTAAAACGGCTAATTAGCATATATATGTATATTGCATATTTTTACGCAACTTGGTATCGATTGCTTAATGTATATGTACTAAAAAATGGATTCTACACCTTAATATAAGATTGTGAAATTTTTCCAAATGCACTGTTGTTGTGGCTATATGACAACTCCAATAAATTCAAAAAGCCTAATTAGCATAAATATATATAGTTCATATTTTTACGTAACTTGGTATCGGTTACTTAGTGCATATGTACTACAAAATCGATTCTACGCCTTAATATAAGATTGTGAAATTTTTCCAAATACACTGTCGTTATGGCTATATGTAAACTCCAAAATCTCAAAACGGTTAATTAGCATAAATATGTATAGTTCATATTTTTACGCAACTTGGTATCGGTTACTTAGTGCATATGAACTAAAAAATCGATTCTACACCTTAATATAAGATTGTGAAATTTTTCCTAATGCACTGTCGTTATGGCTATATGACAACTCCAATAACCTCAAAACAGCTAATTAGCATAAATATGTATAGTTCATATTTTTACGCAACTTGGGATCGATTGTTTAATGTATATGTACTAAAAAATGGATTCTACACTGATGAAAAAGTACTCGATTACTATATATTACAACCCGAATAGATCGTACTACCAAATAATACAACTCTGTATAATTGTCATCCTTCCATTTTGAATTCTATGTAAGCATAAGTCACTCGTGAAATAAAAGCCAAACTGTAAAGACGTATCTAACTAATCATTTTCTTCATTGTGCTATTTTTGGTGATCCTCAATTACAAAAAACCTCTAACATAGGTTATGGGCCCAGAGTATTGTTTTGCCCAGAGTATTGTTTTGCCCAGAGTACGAGTACAATTTTCCCAGAGTGCAGTTTTCCCAGAGTGAAGTTTTCACAGAGTATAGTTTTTCCAATGGTTTTCGTTGTGCAAGTGCGTGTGTCGCATTCAAAGGAGCTTTTACGTTAAAAATACGAAAGCGTGTGTGTCGCGTTTAAACGAGTTTTTTCTGTTAAAGTGCTAAAGCGTGTGTGTCGCGTTAAAAGACTTTAAAATGAATTCATTGTATCAAATCGAAAAATTTGATGAAACAAATTTTGATTCGTGGAAAGTCCAAATGAAAAGTGTCCTAATACATGGTGGACTGTGGCATATAGTGAGTGAACGTTTGATAAAAAATGAAGAAAATGCGGGTGAGTGGGAAGCACTCGATGAAAAAGCATTGGCTACAATAACCCTAAGCGTGAAAGCGTCGCAGCTTAGCCATATCAAGCAATGCAAGTCGTCGACAGAAGCGTGGAAAGTGCTAGAAAAATTGCATCAGCCAAGTGGGCCTGTGCATGAAGTGTCGTTGTACAAGAAACTATTGAATATGAAATTAAGTGACAAAGAAGGTATGACGAAATATTTAAATGATTTTACATCGGTTGTTGAAAAATTATTAGAAGTCGGTTTTGAAATTAAAGATGAGTTAGTGACAATTATTCTTCTTTCAAGTCTGCCGAAGCAGTACGAGCATTTTGTTGTTGCTATAGAAACAAGAGACGCGTTACCACCGTTAGCCATTTTGAAAGTAAAGCTTCTAGAAGAATCAGAAAGAAAAAAGGAGTGCAAAATCGGTACAGTTGAATCCCAATTAGAATCGCAAGCGTTTGCAGTGTGGTCGAAGAACGCTGAAAAAGGGGAAAAATCTTCTAATAACCGTAACAAAAAGATGCAAAGCATCAAGTGTTTTAAGTGCGGGCAGCGCGGTCATATCGCCGCGAACTGTAACGTAAAGGGAGACAATTTCGATCATAGAAAGAGAAACGAACATTCGTTTACGTTGTTAGCAGCAGCGGACGCAGAGGCGTTCGACAACACAACCTGGCTTATTGACAGCGGTGCAACATCGCATGTGTGTAGCAATAGAAATTTGTTTATTTCATTAGAACAGCATAAAGAGAAAATCTCTTTGGCTGGTAATAAATACATTACAGCTGAAGGTGTAGGAAATGTGCGAATAAGTTCACATAAGAGTGACATTATTCTTCGGAATGTTTTATTTGTGCCAAATATGTGCAGTAATTTCATGTCGGTCGCGAGAGCCGTAGAAAATGGACTAAAAGTAGTTTTTGATAAAAACTGTGCAAAGGTTATGAAGGACAGTGAAATAATATTAGAAGCAAAGAAAATAAACAAACTTTTCGTGTTTCAATGCGAAAATAACAAGTGTTTTTCTTTTTCGAATGATAAAGCGGTATCATGGCATGAACGATACGGACATTTAAATTATGGTAGTCTGCAGGAATTAGTGAATAAAGACATGGTTCGAGGTATGGAAAAAGTGACTTTTAGTAAAGACATTGTATGTGAAGTGTGCGCGAAATGCAAAATAAAAGTAAAGTCATTTCCAAAAAATACAGAGAATCGTGCTAAAGACATTTTAGGACTAGTGCACACAGATGTGTGTGGTCCTTTTCGAACAAAGTCTCTCGGAGGCGCTCGTTATTTCTTAAATTTTATAGACGATAAAACAAGGAGAATGTTTGTGTATTTTTTAAAATCTAAAGAAGAAGTTTTGGATAAATTTAAAATGTTTAAGAACTTAGTAGAAAGGCAAACGGAGAAACGGATTAAAATGATTCGTAGTGACAATGGACGTGAATTTGTAAACAAAGATTTTGATAGTTTTTTGAGTGAGTGTGGTATAAAAAGACAATTGACAGTGCCATACACTCCACAGCAAAATGGAGTTGCTGAAAGAGCAAATCGAACAATAGTGGAAATGGCACGAAGCATGTTATTGCAAAGTGAAGTTAATGAATTTTTATGGGCAGAGGCAGTTGCTACTGCAGTGTTCTTACGCAATAGGTCACCCACAAAAGCATTAAATAATGTGACGCCTTACGAGGCATGGTCAGGACGTAAACCAATTGTGAGTTTTTTAAAAACATTTGGCTCAGAAGCCATCGCATTAAACAAAATGAATAATACAAAGTTTAAACCAAAGGGTAAAAAATATATCATGGTAGGGTATTCGCTTACATCGAAAGCGTACCGCTTATACGACCCTGATCAGCGTATGGTCGTAGAGAAACGAGACGTAACGTTTTTACCAATGAAAAGAAACGAAGCAGTAGATTTTTCGGACACGTTTGGGGACGTGAAAGCTATCATCGAAGAAGGAACATCTGGTGGCCTGAGAGCAGATGAAGCAGACGACAGTGATGACAAGTTTGAAGAAGCGAAAGCATCTAGTGAATCCGATAGCGATTATCAAGAAAGTTTATGCGAATCTCCGATCCAGGATGAGTGTCCTGCGCAAATAGGGCGAGGCAGGCATAAGCTAGTACGTAGTGGAAAACCAGGACGTCCACGAAAAATGTATAATACAGTAAACATGATGCAAAATGTATGTGAAATCGAAATTCCTCAAAGTGTTGCCGAATCTAAAGACATTAAATATTCGAGCGAGTGGTCAACAGCGATGAAACTTGAATATGATGCTTTAGTGCGAAATAAAACATGGAAGTTGGTTGACTTACCAAGCAACGAGAAAGCAATCGGTTCCAAATGGGTGTTCACCATAAAACATGACAAGAATGGTGAAATAAATCGTTTTAAGGCGCGTTTAGTTGCAAAAGGATGTAGTCAAAAATTTGGGGTGAATTATACTGACACATTTTCCCCAGTGGTGCGTTACGCTACAATTCGTATGGTTCGTATGCCTTAGCAGCAGAACTAAAAATGTATACACATCAGATGGATGTATGCAGCGCGTACCTTAACAGTGAGCTAAGCGATGTAGTGTATATGCAGCAACCAGAAAATTTCATCGACAAAAGGTTTCCAGAACGTGTTCTGAAGCTCAATAAAGCTATATATGGGTTGAAACAATCTGGAAGAGAGTGGAACCAAAAGTTGGACGAAGTTTTGAAGCGAATCGGTTTCGTGGCGTGCAGTAACGAACATTGTTTGTACAGAATGGGTAGTAAAGGTAATTTATGTCTCATTGCTGTATATGTTGATGATTTGATCGTAAGTTGCCAAGCAAAGAAAGATCTTCTTACAATCAAAGCAGAGATCGCAAATAGCTTCGAGTGTGTCGACAAAGGCCCACTCTCATATTTTTTGGGGATGGAAATCAGAAGTGACGGCGAAACAGGCAGCATAGAAGTTGGTCAATCGTTGTATGTTAAAGAGATCTCAGAAAAATATAATATGACCAGCTGTCGACCAGCGAAAACGCCATTAGATATAGGTTTTCAAATTGGGTGCACCAGCGAATCGTGTGGTAAAGCTGACGTCAAACAGTACCAGTCAGCAATCGGTGCATTAATGTATTTAGCCATTTGTACGAGACCGGATATTTTACATTCAGTCGCTAAATTGGCTCAAAGAAATCATAATCCTCACAAAGAGCATGAATCAGGTATTAAGCATATTTTACGATACCTATCAATGACTGAAGATTATAAGTTGGTATATCGTCGTACGGGCAAACAAATAGAAGGGTTTGCAGATGCCGATTGGGGCAGCAACAGTCTCGACCGTAAATCATACACTGGGTATGTATTTTTCTTGGGCGGTAGTGCAGTTTCATGGGAAAGTAAGCGACAAAGCAGCGTAGCCCTCAGTAGCACAAAAGCTGAATATATAGCACTATCATCAGCTGCGAAAGAAGCGGTATATCTACGACGCCTAATAGCAGAGATTGGTGTAAGTAACTCAGATGACCCGATCAGAGTTTACGGTGACAACTTAAGCGCACAGCAGTTAGCAAAGAATCCAGTTTATCATTCAAGAAGCAAGCACATAGACATTAAGTATCATTTCGTAAGAGAAGCTATAAATAAGAAACAAATTGAAGTTAAATATATATGTACCAATGATATGATAGCTGATGTACTTACTAAGAATCTATGTAAAATTAAACATGAAAAATTTGTAAAACTCTTAGGTTTTGAACAACAATAATGTAAGCGATCTACTCGTGTTGAGGAAGAGTGATGAAAAAGTACTCGATTACTATATATTACAACCCGAATAGATCGTACTACCAAATAATACAACTCCGTATAATTGTCATCCTTCCATTTTGAATTCAATGTAAGCATAAGTCACCCGTGAAATAAAAGCCAAACTGTAAAGACGTATCTAACTAATCATTTTCTTCATTGTGCTATTTTTGGTGATCCTCAATTACAAAAAACCTCTAACATAAATATGTATAGTTCATATTTTTACGCAACTTGGTATCGATTGCTTAGTGCATATGGACTAAAAAATCGATTCTACACCTTAATATAAGATTGTGAAATTTTTCCAAATACACTGTCGTTA